>NW_027139291.1:307500-397468 GCF_035084215.1 Heptranchias perlo
TATAAATTAATCGATTGAATTATTTATATAATAAATTAAACTATTGAATTATTTATATAATAAATTAAACAATTCATAATAAATTAAACAATTGAATTATTTATATAATATATTAAACTATTGCATTATTTAAATAAAAAATTAAACTTTGAATTATTTTTATAATTAATTAAGCAATTCTTTTTCATAGAAGAATCATAGAAGTTACAACATGGAAACAGGCCCTTCGTCCCAATATTTCCATGTCGCCCAGTTTATAACACTAAGCTAGTCCCAATTGCCTGCACTTGGCCCATATCCCTCTATACCCATCTTACCCATGTAACTGTCCAAATGCTTTTTAAAAGACAAAATTGTACCCGCCTCTACTACTGCCTCTGGCAGCTCGTTCCAGACACTCACCACCCTTTGAGTGAAAACATTGCCCCTCTGGACCCTTTTGTATCTCTCCCCTCTCACCTTAAATCAATGCACCCTCGTTATAGACTCCCCTACCTTTGGGAAAAAGATTTTGACTATCGACCTTATCTATGCCCCTCATTATTTTATAGACTTCGATAAGATCACCCCTTAACCTCCTGCTCTCCAGGGGAAAAAAGTCCCAGTCTGTCTAACCTCTCCCTGTAAGTCAAACCATCAAGTCCCGGTAGCATCCTAGTAAATCTTTTCTGCACTCTTTCTAGTTTAATAATATCCTTTCTATAATAGGGTGACCAGAACTGTACACAGTACTCCAAGTGTGGCCTCACCAATGCCCTGTACAACTTCAACAAGACATCCCAACTCCTGCATTCAATGTTCTGACCAATGAAACCAAGCATGCTGAATGCCTTCTTCACCACCCTATCCACCTGTGACTCCACTTTCAAGGTGCTATGAATCTGTACTCCCAGATCTCTTTGTTCTATAACTCTCCCCAACGCCCTACCATTAACGGAGTAGGTCCTGGCCCGATTCGATCTACCAAAATGCATCACCTCACATTTATCTAAATTAAACTCCATCTGCCATTCATCGGCCCACTGGCCCAATTTATCAAGATCCCGTTGCAATCCTAGATAACCTTCTTCACTGTCCACAATGCCACCAATCTTGGTGTCATCTGCAAACTTACTAACCATGCCTCCTAAATTCTCATCCAAATCATTAATATAAATAACAAATAACAGCGGACCCAGCACCGATCCCTGAGGCACACCGCTGGACACAAGCATCCAGTTTGAAAAACAACCCGCTACAACCACCCTCTGTCTTCTGTCGTCAAGCCAATTTTGTATCCAATTGGCTACCTCACCTTGGATCCCATGAGATTTAACCTTATGTAACAACCTACCATGCGGTACCTTGTCAAATGCTTTGCTGAAGTCCATGTAGACCACGTCCACTGCACAGCCCTCATCTATCTTCTTGGTTACCCCTTCAAAAAACTCAATCAAATTCGTGAGACATGATTTTCCTCTCACAAAACCATGCTGACTGTTCCTAATTAGTCCCTGCCTCTCCAAATGCCTGTAGATCCTGTCCCTCAGAATACCCTCTAACAACTTACCCACTACAGATGTCAGGCTCACTGGTCTGTAGTTCCCAGGCTTTTCCCTGCCGCCCTTCTTAAACAAAGGCACAACATTTGCTACCCTCGAATCTTCAGGCACCTCACCTGTAGCGGTGGATGATTCAAATATCTCTGCTAGGGGACCCGCAATTTCCTCCCTAACCTCCCATAACGTCCTGGGATACATTTCATCAGGTCCCGGTGATTTATCTACCTTGATGCACGTTAAAACTTCCAGCACCTCCCTCTCTGTAATATGTACACTCCTCAAGACATCACTATTTATTTCCCCAAGTTCCCTAACATCCATGCCTTTCTCAACCGTAAATACCGATGTGAAATATTCATTCAGGATCTCACCCATCTCTTGTGGTTCCGCACATAGATGACCTTGTTGATCCTTAAGTGGCCCTACTCTCTCCCTAGTTACCCTTTTGCCCTTTATGTATTTGTAGAAGCTCTTTGGATTCACCTTTGCCTGATCTGCCAAAGCAATCTCATATCCCCTTTTTGCCCTCCTGATTTCTCTCTGAACTCTACACCGGCAATCTCTATACTCTTCAAGGGATCCACTTGATCCCAGCTGCCTATGCATGTCATATGCCTCCTTCTTCTTTTTGACTAGTGCCTCAATCTCCCGAGTCATCCAAGGTTCCCTACTTCTACCAGCCTTGCCCTTCACTTTATAAGGAATGTGCTTACCCTGAACCCTGGTTAACACACTTTTGAAAGGCTCCCACTTACCAGACGTCCCTTTGCCTGCCAACAGACTCTCCCAATCAACTTCTGAAAGTTCCTGTCTAATACCATCAAAATTGGCCTTTCCCCAATTTAGAATTTTAACTTTTGGGCCAGACCTATCCTTCTCCATTGCTATCTTAAAACTAATGGAATTATGATCACTGGTCCCAAAGTGATCCCTCACGAACACTTCTGTCACCTGCCCTTCCTTATTTCCCAAGAGGAGGTCAAGTTTTGCCCCCTCTCTCGTCGGGCCATCCACATACTGAATGAGAATTTCCTCCTGAATACACTCAACAAATTTCTCTCCATCCAAGCCCCTAATGCTATGGCTGTCCCAGTCAATGTTGGGAAAGTTAAAGTCCCCTACTATTACCACCCTATTTTTCTTGCAGCTGTCTGTAATCTCCTTACATATTTGCTCGTCAATTTCCCGTTGACTATTTGGGGGTCTGTAGTACAATCCTATCAAAGTGATCTCTCCCTTCTTATTTTTCAGTTCTACTCATTTAGACTTAGTGGGCGAACCCTCGGATATATCCCCTCTCACTACTGCCGTGATGTTCTCCCTAATCAAGAACGCAACTCCCCCTCCTCTCTTACCTCCTGCTCTATCTTTCCTATAGCATCTGTACCCTGGAACATTGAGCTGCCAGTCCTGCCCCTCCCTTAGCCATGTTTCAGTAATAGCTATAACATCCCAGTCCCATGTTCCCATCTATGCCCTGAGTTCATCTGCCTTGCCCATCAGACTTCTTGCATTGAAATAAATGCAGTTTAATCTAGACTTCCCTTGGTCTTTGCCCTGCTTTCTCAGACCATCCGTCCGGTCATGTTCTGTACATTCTCCCTTACTGCCTTTTGTTTCTGTCAATACTTTATTTCCCACTGACTTCCTGCGTCGGTTCCCATCCCCCTGCCACATTAGTTTAAACCCTCCCCAACAGCACTGGCAAACACTCCCCCTAGGACATTGGTTCCAGTCCTGCCCAGATGCAGACCGTCCAATTTGTACTGGTCCCACCTCCCCCAGAACCGGTTCCAATGGCCCAGGAATTTGAATCCCTCCCTCTTGCACCATCTCTCAAGCCACGTATTCATCTTAGCTATCCTGTCATTCCTACTCTGACTAACCCGTGGCACTAGTAGCAATCCTGAGATTACTACCTTTGAGGTCCTACTCTTTAGTTTAACTCCTAACTCCCTAAATTCAGCTTGTAGGACCTCATCCTGTTTTTTACCTATATCGTTGGTGCCTATATGCACCACGACAACTGGCTGTTCACCCTCCCCCTCCAGAATGTCCTGCAGCCGCTCCGAGACATCCTTGACCCTTGCACCAGGGAGGCAACATACCATCCTGGAGTCTCGGTTGCGTCCGCAGAAACGCCTGTCTATTCCCCTTACAATCGAGTCCCCTATCACTATAGCTCTGCCACTCTTTTTCCTGCCCTCCTGTGCAGCAGAGCCAGCCACGGTGCCATGAACCTGGCCACTGCCACCTTCCCCTGGTGAGCCATCTCCCCCAACAGTATCCAAAACGGTATACCTGTTTTGGAGGGAGATGACCGCAGGCAACCCCTGCACTGCCTTCCTACTCTTCCTCTGTCTGTTGGTCACCCATTCACTATCTCCCTCAGTAATTTTTATCTGCGGTGTGACCAACTCATTGAACGTGCTATCCACGACTTTCTCAGCATCGCGGATGCTCCAAAGTGAGTCCATCCGCAGCTCCAGAGCCGTCAAGCGGTCAAACAATAGCTGCAGCTGGACACACTTCCCGCAGGTGAAGGAATCAGGGATACAGGAAGGAGCCCTGAATTCCCACATCCCACAAGAGGAACATGACACGGCCCTGGGATCTCCTGCCATGACTTAACCCTTAAATTAGCTTAAGAACAACTACAATGTCAAGAGAAAAAAAAAGGAAAGAAAAACTACTTACCACTCCCTTTAAGGAGTTTACTCCTTTAAATTGTTCTCAATTTAGAGAATGTTAACTACACTAGGGACCTTGATTCACTAAAAAATAAACGCTACTTCCTATAAGACCTGCAGACCTTCCCTTTCCTTTTACTTTAGTTACTGTAGATCAGTAGAAATTGATTGAATTATTTATATAATCAATTAAATTATTGAATTATTTATATAATGAATTAAATTTGAATTATTTTTACAATAAATTAAACAATTCAATATAAATTAAACAATTGAATTATTTAAATAATAAATTGAACTTTGAATTATTTTCATAATAAATTAAACAATTCATTTTAATATAATCACATGATTTATTTATAAAAAATATTAAACAATTCATTATAAATTAAACTATTGAATTATTTATGTAACAAATTAAACAATTCATTATATATTAAATAATTGAATTATTTATATGATAAATTAAACTACTGAATTATTTATATCATAAATGAAACTGAGAATTATTTTTATAATAAATTTAAAAAATCATTTTAAAATTATCGCTTGAATTATTCATATAAAAATTTAACAATTCATTATAAATTAAACTATTAAATTATTTATATAATACATTAAACTATTGAATTATTTGTATTATACATTAAGCAATTCATTTAAAAATAATCACTTGAATTATATATATAATAAATTAAACAATTCATTATAAATTAAATTATTGAATGATTTACATAATAAATTAAACAATTCATTATGAATTAAAATATTGACTTATTTCTGTAATCAATTAAAGTATTGAATTATTTATATAATTAATAAAATTTGAATTATTTTTATAATAAATTTAAAAATTCATTTTAAAATAATCACATGAATTGTTTATTATATACATTAAACAATTCATTGTAAATTAAACTATTGAATTATTTATATAATAAATTAAACTATTCATTATAAATTAAACTATTGAATCATTTATACAATAAATTAAACTTTGAATTATTTTCATCATAAATTAAACAATTCATTTTGAAATAATCACTTGAATTATTTATAAAATATATTAAACAAATCATTATAAATTAAACTATTGAATTATTTATATAATAAATTAAACTTGAATTATTTTTAAATAAATTAAACAATTCATTTAAAAATAATCACTTGAATTATATATATAATAAATTAAAGAATTCATTATAAATTAAACTATTGAATTATTTATATAATCAATTAAACTATTGAATTATTTATATGATTCATAAAATTTGAATTATTTTAAAAATAAATTAAACAATTCATTTTAAAATAATCACATGAATTGTTTATAAAATACATTAAACAATTCATTGTAAATTAAACTATTGAATTATTTATGTAATAAATTAAAGAATTCATTATAAATTAAACGATTGAATTATTTATATAATAAATTAAACTTTGAATTATTTTTATAATAAATTAAACAATTCATTTTAAAATAATCACTTGAATTATTTATATAATGAATTAAACAATTCATTATAAATTAAACTATTGAATTATTTATGTGATAAATTTACCAATTCATTATAATTTAATCTATTGAATTATTTATATAATAAATTAAACGATTGAATTATTTATATAATAAGTTAAAGTTTGAATTAGCTATTACTGAAAAATGGCTAAGGGAGGGGCAGGACTGGCAGCTAAATATTCCAGGGTACAGATGCTATAGGAAAGATAGAGCAGGAGGTGAGAGAGGAGGGGGAGTTGCATTCTTGATAAGGGAGAACATCACGGCAGGAGTGAGAGAGGATATATCCGAGGGTTCGCCCACTGAGTCTATATGGGTAGAACTGAAAAATAAGAAGGGAGAGATCACGTTGATAGGATTGTACTACAGACCCCCAAATAGTCAACGGGAAATTGAGGAGCAAATATGTAAGGAGATTACAGACAGCTGCAAGAAAAATAGGGTGGTAATAGTAGGGGACTTTAACTTTCCCAACATTGACTGGGACAGCCATAGCATTAGGGGCTTGGATGGAGAGAAATTTGTTGAGTGTATTCAGGAGGAATTTCTCATTCAGTATGTGGATGGCCCGACTAGAGAGGGGGCAAAACTTGACCTCCTCTTGGGAAATAAGGAAGGGCAGGTGACAGAAGTGTTATTGAGGGATCACTTTGGGACCAGTGATCATAATTCCATTCGTTTTAAGATAGCTATGGAGAAGGATAGGTCTGGCCCAAAAGTTAAAATTCTAAATTGGGGAAAGGCCAATTTTGATGGTATTAGACAGGAACTTTCAGAAGTTGATTGGGAGAGTCTGTTGGCAGGCAAAGGGACGTCTGGTAAGTGGGAGTCCTTCAAAAATGTGTTAACCAGGGTTCAGGGTAAGCACATTCCTTATAAAGTAAAGGGCAAGGCTGGTAGAAGTAGGGAACCTTGGATGACTCGGGAGATTGAGGCCCTAGTCAGAAAGAAGAAGGAGGCATATGACATGCATCGGCAGCTGGGATCAAGTGGATCCCTTGAAGAGTATAGAGATTGCCAGAGTAGAGTTAAGAGAGAAATCAGGAGGGCAAAAAGGGGCAGATCAGGCAAAGGTGAATCCAAAGAGCTTCTACAAATACATAAAGGGCAAAAGAGTAACTAGGGAGAAAGTAGGGCCTCTGAAGGATCAACAAGGTCATCTTTGTGCGGAACCACAAGAGATGGGTGAGATCCTAAATGAATATTTCGCATCGGTATTTACGGTTGAGAAAGGCATGGATGTTAGGGAACTTGGGGAAATAAATAGTGATGTCTTGAGCGGTGCACATATTACAGAGAGGGAGGTGCTGGAAGTCTTAATGCGCATCAAGGTAGATAAATCACCGGGACCTGATGAAATGTATCCCAGGACGTTATGGGAGGTTAGGGAGGAAATTGCGGGTCCCCTCGCAGAGATATTTGAATCATCCACCGCTACAGGTGAGGTGCCTGAAGATTGGAGGGTAGCAAATGTTGTGCCTTTGTTTAAGAAGGGCGGCAGGGAAAAGCCTGGGAACTGCAGACCGGTGAGCCTGACATCTGTAGTGGGTAAGTTGTTAGAGGGTATTCTGAGAGACAGGATCTACGGGCATTTGGAGAGGCAGGGACTGATTAGGAACAGTCAGCATGGTTTTGTGAGAGGAAAATCATGTCTTACAAATTTGATTGAGTTTTTTGAAGGGGTAACCAAGAAGATAGATGAGGGCTGTGCAGTCGACGTGGTCTACATGGACTTCCCAAAGCCTTTGACAAGGTACCGCATGGTAGGTTGTTACATAAGGTTAAATCTCACGGGATCCAAGGTGAGGTCGCCAATTGGATACAACATTGGCTTGACGACAGAAGACAGAGGCTGGGTGTGGAGGGTTGTTTTTCAAACTGGAGGCCTGTGACCAGCGGTGTGCCTCAGGGATCGGTGCTGGGTCCGCTGTTATTTGTTATTTATATTAATGATTTGGATGAGAATTTAGGAGGCATGGTTATTAAGTTTGCAGATGACACCAAGATTGGTGGCATCGTGGACAGTGAAGAATGTTATCTAGGATTTCAACGGGATCTTGATAAATTGGGCCAGTGGGCCGATGAATGGCAGATGGAGTTTAATTTAGATAAATGTGAGGTGATGCATTTTGGTAGATCGAATCGGGCCAGGACCTACTCCGTTAATGGTAGGGCGTTGGGGAGAGTTATAGAACAGAGAGATCTGGGAGTACAGGTTCATAGCTCCTTGAAAGTGGAGTCACAGGTGGATAGGGTGGTGAAGAAGGCATTCAGCTTGCTTGGTTTCATTGGTCAGAACATTGAATACAGGAGTTGGGATGTCTTGTTGAAGTTGTACAAGACATTAGTTAGGCCACACTTGGAATACTGTGTACAGTTCTGGTCACCCTATTATAGAAAGGATATTATTAAACTAGAAAGAGTGCAGAAAAGATTTACTAGGATGCTGCCGGGACTTGATGGTTTGACTTATAGGGAGAGGTTAGATAGACTGGGACTTTTTTCCCTGGAGAGTAGGAGGTTGAGGGGTGATCTTATACAAGTCTATAAAATAATGAGGGGCATAGATAAGGTAGATAGTCAAAATCTTTTCCGAAAGGTAGGGGAGTCTATAACGAGGGGATATAGATTTAAGGTGACAGGGGAGAGATACAAAAGGGTCCAGAGGGGCAATTCTTTCACTCAAAGGGTGGTGAGTGTCTCGAACGAGCTGCCAGAGGCACCCATAGTTTATAAATTAAACTATTGAATTATTTATATAATAAATTAAACTATTGCATTGTTTATACAATAAATTAAACTTTGAAATATTTTTATAAAAATTAAAGAATTCATTTGAAAATAATCACTTGAAATATTTATAAAATAAATTAAACATTTCATTATAAATTAAACTATTGAATTATTTATATAATAAATTAAACTGTTGCATTATTTATATAAAAAAATAAACTTTGAATTAATTTTATAATAAATTAAACAATTCATTTTAAAATAATCACTTGAATTATTTATGTAATATATTAAACAATTCATTATAAATTGAAGTATTGAATTATTTATATGATAAATTAAACTATTGAATTATTTATATATTAAAATAAACTTTGATTTATTCTTATAATAAATGAAACAATACATTTTCACATAATCACTTGAATTATTTATATAATAAATTAAACTATTCATTATAATTTAAACGATTGAATTATTTATATAATAAATTAAACTATTCACTTCAAAAAAATCACTTGAATTATTTATAAAATAAATTAAACAATTCATTATAAATTAAAATATTGAATCATTTGTATAATAAATTAAACTGTTTAATTATTTTTAATGTATTAAACTTTGAATTATTTTTATGATCGATTAAACAATTCATTTTAAAATAGTCACTTGAATTATTGATATAATAAATTAAAAAATACATTATAAATTAAACGATTGAATTATATATAAAATAAATTAAACTTTGAATTATTTTAATAATAAATTAAACAATTCATTTTAAAATAATCACTTGAATTATTTATATAATAAATTAAACAATCCATTTTAAAATAATCACTTGAATTATTTATATAATAAATTAAACTTTGAACTATTTTTATAATAAATTAAACAATTCATTCTAAAATAATCACTTGAATTATTTGTATTATAAACTAAACAATTCATTATAAATTAAACTACTTAATTGTTTATATAATCAATTAAAGTTTGAATTATTTATATAATAAATTAAACTATTTAATTATTTATATAATAAATTAAGCTTTGAATTATTTGTATAATAAATTAAACAAATCATTTTAAAATAATCACTTAAATTAAACACTTAATAATTTTTGTAATAAAATAAACAATACAATTATTTATGTAATTAGAGAATTGAAAATAGATATCATAGATTAAAAAATTGAATTATTTATTTAATAAATTAATCAATTCTTTATAAATTAAATTATTGAGTTATTTATATAAGAACTTAAACTATCGAATTGCTTGCATAATAAATTAAACACTTGAACTTTTTAAAATAATAAATCAAATAATTCTATTATGTTTTCACAAAGAAAATTCATTATCAATTAAACTATTGAATTATTTATAGGTTCATTTAAACAATTCGATTATTTATATAATAAATGAAACTATACATTATGAATTAAGCAAATGAAATAATATAATAAATTATACACATGATTATTTACATAATGAATTAAACAATTGAATCATTTATATAATATATCAAACCTTTGAATTATTTATATGATAATTAAACATTTAATAATTTGTATCAAAAAATAAACAATTCAATTATTTATATAATGAATTACATATTTGATTGTTTTACAATAAATTAAACACACGAATTATTATGTTATAAATGAAACAATTCAATTATTTACACAATAAATTAAAAAGTGCATTAATTAAACCATTGAATTATTTATATAATAAATTAAGCACTTGAATTACTTAGATAATAAATTAAATAATTCGTTATAAATCAAACTATAGAATTATTTACAAAATAAATAAATCAATTGAATCATTTATACAATAAATTAAACTGTTGAATTATTTATATAATAAAGAATAAACTTGACTTAATTCTATAATAAATTAAACAATTCACTATCGACTAAACTATTGAATTATTTGCATAATTAACCAATTGAATCATTTATATCATACATTAAACAGTTGAACTGCTCATATAAAAAAAATTCCAATTCTTTATAAATGAAACGATGGAATAATTTACACAATCAAACTATTGAATTATTTGTATAATAAATTAAACACTTCAATAATTTAAATATCAAATTAAATAATTGAATTATTCATACAATAAATTAAACAATTCATCATAAATTAAACTATTGATTTTTCTCATACAAATTAAACCATTTAATTCTTAAGGAAATACATTAAAAACGTGAATTATTTACCTCCTCCGCTCTTCGCTCTTTATTCACCTGCTCCGCTACGTGCTCTTCATGTACCTGCACCGCCCCTTGTATTCTTTATTTATTTGCACCGATCATCGCTCCTGATTTACCTGCTCCTCTCCTCGCTCTTTATTTCCCTGCTCCGCTCCTCAGTCTTTATTTACCAGCTCCACTCCTCACTCTTTATTTATCTGCTCGACTCTTCGCTCTTTATTTACATGCTGCTCTCCTCGCTCTTGATATACCAGCTCCGCTCCTGGCTCGTTGATTACCTGCTCCGCTTCTCACTCTTTATTTACCTGCTCCTCTCCTCGCTCTTTATTTCCCTGCTCCGCTCCTCAGTCTTTATTTACCAGCTCCACTCCTCACTCTTTATTTATCTGCTCGACTCTTCGCTCTTTATTTACATGCTGCTCTCCTCGCTCTTGAGAAACCTGCTCCACTCCTCGCTCTTTATTGAACTACTCCACTCCTCGCTCTATGTTTACCTGCTCCTCTCCTCGGTCTTTATTTGCCTGCTCCGCTCCGCTCTCTTTATTGAACTGCTCCTCTCCTCACTCATCATTTACCTGCTCCACTCTTCACTCTTTATCTACCTGCCCCGCTCCTCAGTCTTTATTTACCTGTTCCGCTCCTCACTCTTTATTTCCAGCCCCTCTCCTCACTCTTTTATTTACCCGCTCCTCTCCTCGCTCATTATTTACCTGCTCCTCTCTTCATTCTTCATTTACCTGCTCCACTCTGAACTCTTTATTTACCTGCCCCGCTCCTCACTCTTTATTTACTGCTCCGCTCCACGCTCTTTGTTTACCTGCTCCAATCCTCGCTCTTTACTCACCTGCTCCTCTGCTCACTCTTCCTTTACCTGCTCCACTCTTCACTCATTATTTACCTGCCCCGCTCCTCACTCTTTATTTACCTGCTCCGCTCCTCACTCTTTATTCAGCTGCTGTTCTGCTCACTCTTTATTTACTGCTCCGCTCCACGCTCTTTGTTTATCTGCTCCACTCCTCGCTCTTTATTTACCTGCTCCACTACTCGCTCATAATTTACCTGCTCCTTTCCTCACTCTTTATTTACCTGCTCCGCTCCTCGCTCTTTATTTACCTGCTCCGCTCCTCGCTGTTTATTTACCTGCTCCGCTCCTCGCTCTTTATTTGCCTGCTCCGCTCCTCACTCTTTACTTACCTGCTCCTCTCCTCGCTCTACATTTAGATGCTCCGCTCCTCGCTCTTTTTTGATCTGATCCGCTCCTCACTCTACAATTACCAGCTCCGCGATGTGCTCTTAAATTTCCTGCTCCGCTCCTCACTCTATATTTATCTGCTCCTCTCCTCACTCTTTATTTACCTGCTCCACTCCTCGCTCTTTATTCACGAGATGCTCTCCTCGCTCTTTATTTCCCTGCGCCTCTCCTCACTCTTTATTAACCTGCTCCTCGCCTCGCTCTTAATTTATCTGCACCTCTCATCGCTCTTTATTGACCTGCTTGTCTCCTCGCTCTTAATTTATCTGGTCCTCTCCTCGCTCTTTATTTACCTGCTCCTCTCCTCGCTCTTTATTCACCTGCTCCACTCCTTGCTCTTTATTCACCTGCTGCTCAACTCGCTCTTTATTTAAATGCTCCGGTCCTCACTCTTGATTTCCATGCTCCTCTCCTCACTCTTTATTTCCCTGCTCCTCTCCTCACTCTTTATTTACCTGCTCCTCTCCTCGCTCTTAATTTATCTCCTCCTCTCCTCGCTCTTTATTTACCTGCTCCTCTCCTCGTTCTTTATTTACCTGCTCCTCTCCCCGCTCTTAATTTATCTGCTCCTCTCCTCGCTCTTTATTTACCTGCTCCTCTAATCGCTCTTTATTTACCTGCTCCACTCTTCCCTCTCTTTTGATCTGATCCGCTCCTCACTCTATAATTACCAGCTCCGCGATGTGCTCTTAAATTACCTGCTCCGCTTCTCACTCTTTATTGATCTGCTCCTCTCCTCACTCTTTATTTACCTGCTCCTCTCCTCGCTCTTTATTTACCTGCTCCACTCCTCGCTCTTTATTCACCTGCTCCTCTCCTCGCTCTTTATTTACCTGCTCCGCTCCTCGCTCTTTATTTAACTGCTCCTCTCCTCGCTCTTTATTTACCTGCTCCTCTAATCGCTCTTTTTTGATGTGATCCGCTCCTCACTCTATAATTACCAGCTCCGCGATGTGCTCTTAAATTTCCTGCTCCGCTCCTCACTCTTCATTTATCTGCTCCTCTCCTCGCTCTTTATTTACCTGCTCGACTCCTCGCTCTTTATTCACCTGATGCTCTCCTCGCTCTTTATTTATCTGCTCCTCTCCTCACTCTTTATTAAGCTGCTCTGCTCCTTGCTCTTTATTTATCTGCTCCTCTCCTCGCTCTTTATTTACCTGCTGCTCAACTCGCTCTTTATTTAAATGCTCCGCTCCTCACTCTTTATTTCCATGCTCCTCTCCTCACTCTTTATTTACCTGCTCCTCTCCTCACTCTTTATTTACCTGCTCCTCTCCTCGCTCTTTATTTACCTGCTCCTCTCCTCGCTCTTTATTTACCTGCTCCTCTCCTCGCTCTTTATTTACCTGCTCCTCTCCTCGCTCTGAATTTATCTGCTCCTCTCCTCACTCTTTATTTATCTGCTCCTCTCCTCGCTCTTATTTATCTGCTCCTCTCCTCGCTCTTTATTTACCTGCTCCATTCCTCGCACTTTATTCACGAGATGCTCTCCTCGCTCTTTATTTACCTGCTCATCTCCTCACTCTTTATTTCCCTGCTCCTCTCCTTACTCTTTATTTCCCTGCTCCTCTCCTCACTCTTTATTTATCTGCTCCTCTCCTCGCTCTTATTTATCTGCTCCTCTCCTCGCTCTTTATTTCCCTGCTCCTCTCCTCACTCTTTATTTACCTGCTCCTCTCCTCACTCTTTATTTATCTGCTCCTCTCCTCGCTCTTATTTATCTGCTCCTCTCCTCGCTCTTTATTTACCTGCTCCATTCCTCGCACTTTATTCACGAGATGCTCTCCTCGCTCTTTATTTACCTGCTCATCTCCTCACTCTTTATTTCCCTGCTCCTCTCCTTACTCTTTATTTCCCTGCTCCTCTCCTCACTCTTTATTTATCTGCTCCTCTCCTCGCTCTTATTTATCTGCTCCTCTCCTTACTCTTTATTTCCCTGCTCCTCTCCTCACTCTTTATTTACCTGCTCCTCTCCTCACTCTTTATTTATCTGCTCCTCTCCTCGCTCTTATTTATCTGCTCCTCTCCTCGCTCTTTATTTACCTGCTCCATTCCTCGCACTTTATTCACGAGATGCTCTCCTCGCTCTTTATTTACCTGCTCATCTCCTCAATCTTTATTTCCCTGCTCCTCTCCTCACTCTTTATTAACCTGCTCCTCGCCTCGCTCTTAATTTATCTGCTCCTCTCATCGCTCTTTATTTACCTGCTTGTCTCCTCGCTCTTAATTTATCTGGTCCTCTCCTCGCTCTTTATTTACCTGCTCCTCTCCTTGCTCTTTATTCACCTGCTGCTCAACTCGCTCTTTATTTACCTGCTCCTCTCCTCGCTCTTTATTCACCTGCTCCACTCCTTGCTCTTTATTCACCTGCTGCTCAACTCGCTCTTTATTTACCTGCTCCTCGCCTCGCTCTTAATTTATCTGCTCCTCTCATCGCTCTTTATTTACCTGCTTGTCTCCTCGCTCTTAATTTATCTGGTCCTCTCCTCGATCTTTATTTACCTGCTCCTCTCCTCGCTCTTAATTTATCTGCTCCTCTCATCGCTCTTTATTTACCTGCTCCTCTCCTCGCTCTTAATTTATCTGGTCCTCTCCTCGCTCTTTATTTACCTGCTCCTCTCCTCGCTCTTTATTTACCTGCTCCTCTCCTCGCTCTTAATTTATCTGGTCCTCTCCTCGCTCTTTATTTACCTGCTCCTCTCCTCGCTCTTAATTTATCTGGTCCTCTCCTCGCTCTTTATTTACCTGCTCCACTCTTCGCTCTTTTTTGATGTGATCCGCTCCTCACTCTATGATTACCAGCTCCGCGATTTGCTCTTAAATTTCCTGCTCCGCTCCTAACTCTTTATTTATCTGCTCCTCTCCTCACTCTTTATTTACCTGCTCTGCTCCTCGCTCTTTATTTATCTGCTCCTCTCCTCGCTCTTTATTTACCTGCTCCTCTCCTCGCTCTTTATTTACCTGCTCCTCTCCTCGCTCTTTATTTACCTGCTCCGCTCCTCGATCTTTATTTACCTGCTCCTCTCCTCGCTCTTTATTTACCTGCTCCTCTCCTCGCTCTTTATTTATCTGCTCCTCTCCTCGCTCTTTATTTACCTGCTCCTCTCCTCGCTCTTTATTTACCTGCTCCTCTCCTCGCTCTTTATTTACCTGCTCCTCTCCTCGCTCTTTATTTACCTGCTCCTCTCCTCACTCTTTATTTACCTGCTCATCTCCTCACTCTTTATTTACTTGCTCCTCTCCTCGCTCTTTATTTACCTGCTCCTCTCCTCGCTCTTTATTTACCTGCTCCTCTCCTCGCTCTTTATTCACCTGCTGCTCTCCTCGCTCTTTATTTACCTGCTCCACACCTCGCTCTTCATTCACCTGCTCCACTCCTCGCTCTTTATTCACCTGCGACTCTCCTCGTACTTTATTTACCTGCTCTGCTCCTCGCTCTTTATTTACCTGCTCCTCTCCTCGCTCTTTATTTACCTGCTTCGCTCCTCGCTCTTTATTTACCTGCTCCTCGCCCCGCTCTTAATTTATCTGCTCCTCTCCTCACTCTTTATTTCCCTCCTCCTGTCCTCACTCTTTATTTACCTGCTCCTCTTCTCGCTCTTTATTTACATGCTCCTCTCCTCGCTCTGAATTTATCTGCTCCTCTCCTCACTCTTTATTTCCCTGCTCCTCTCCTCACTCTTTATTAACCTGCTCCTCGCCTCGCTCTTAATCTATCTGCTCCTCTCCTCGATCTTTATCTACCTGCTCCTCTCCTCGCTCTTTATTTACCTGCTCCTCTCCTCGCTCTTTATTTACCTGCTCCTCTCCTCGCTCTTTATTTACCTGCTCCGCTCCTCGCTCTTTATTTACCTGCTCCTCTCCTCGCTCTGAATTTATCTGCTCCTCTCCTCGCTCTTTATTTACCTGCTCCTCTCCTCGCTCTTTATTTACCTGCTCCACTCCTCGCTCTTTATTTACCTGCTCCTCTCCTCGCTCTTTATTTACCTGCTCCTCTCCTCGCTCTTTATTTACCTGCTCCTCTCCTCGCTCTTTATTTACCTGCTCCTCTCCTCGCTCTTTATTTACCTGCTCCTCTCCTCGCTCTTTATTTACCTGGTCCACTCCTCACTCTTTACTCACCTGCTCCACTCCTCGCTCTTTATTCACCTGCTCCACTCCTCGCTCTTTATTCACCTGCGACTCTCCTCGTACTTTAATTACCTGCTCTGCTCCTCACACTTTATATATCTGCTCCTCTCCACGCTCTTTATTTACCTGCTCCCCTCCTCGCTCTTTATTTACCTGCTCCTCTCCTCGCTCTTTATTTACCTGCTTCGCTCCTCGCTCTTTATTTACCTGCTCCTCTCCCCGCTCTTAATTTATCTGCTCCTCTCCTCGCTCTTTATTTACCTGCTCCTCTCCTCGCTCTTTATTTACCTGCTTTGCTCCTCGCTCTTTATTTACCTGCTCCTCTCCCCGCTCTTAATTTATCTGCTCCTCTCCTCACTCTTTATTTCCCTGCTCCTCTCCTCACTCTTTATTTACCTGCTCCTCTCCTCGCTCTTAATTTATCTGCTCCTCTCCTCGCTCTTTATTTACCTGCTCCTCTAATCGCTCTTTATTTACCTGCTCCACTCTTCGCTCTTTTTTGATCTGTTCCGCTCCTCACACTATAATTACCAGCTCCGCGATGTGCTCTTAAATTTCCTGCTCCGCTCCTCACTCTTTATTTACCTGCTCCTCTCCTCACTCTTTGTTTACCTGCTCTGCTCCTCGCTCTTTATTTACCTGCTCCTCTCCTCGCTCTTTATTTACCTGCTCCTCTCCTCGTTCTTTTTTACCTACTCCCCTCCTCGCTCTTTATTTATATGCTCCTCTCCACGCTCTTTATTTACCTGCTCCAACTCCTCACTCTTTATTTAACTGCTCTAGTCATCGCTCTTCAATTCCTGCTCGACTCCTCACTCTTTATTTACCTGCTCCGCTCCTCAATCTTTATTTAACTGCTCCTCTCCTCGCTCTTAATTTATCTGCTCCTCTCCTCGCTCTTTATTGACCTGCTCCTCGACTCGCTCTTTATTTACCTGCTCCACTCCTCGCTCTTTATTTAGCTGCTCCTCTCCTCACTCTTTATTAAGCTGCTCCACTCTTAGCTCTTTATTGATCTAATCCGCTCCTCACTCTATAATTACCAGCTCCACGATGTGCTCTTAAATTTCCTGCTCCGCTCCTCACTCTTTATTTACCTGCACCTCTCCTCACTCTTTATTTACCTGCTCCACTCCTCGCTCTTTATTTACCTGCTCCTCTCCTCGCTCTTTATTTACCTGCTCCACTCCTCGCTCTTTATTCACCTTCTGCTTAACTCGTTCTTTATTTACCTGCTCCTCTCCTCGCTCTTTATTTACCTGCTCCTCTCCTCGCTCTTTATTCACCTGCTGCTCTCCTCGCTCTTTAATTACCTGCTCCGCTCCACACTCTTTATTTCCCTGCTCCTCTCCACACTCTTTATTACCCTGCTCCTCTCCTCGCTCATTGTTTACCTGCTACTCTCCTCGCACTTTATTTACCTGCTCCTCTCCTCGCTCTTTATTCACCTGCTGCTCTCCTCGCTCTTTAATTACCTGCTCCGCTCCACACTCTTTATTTCCCTGCTCCTCTCCACACTCTTGATTTACCTGCTCCTCTCCACGCTCTTAATTCATCTGCTCCTCTCCTCGCTCTTTAATTACCGGCTCCGCTCCTCACTCTTTATTTCCCTGCTCCTCACCTCACTCTTTATTTACCTGCTCCTCTCCACGCTCTTAATTCATCTGCTCCTCTACTCGCTCTTTAATTACCGGCTCCGCTCCTCACTCTTTATTTCCCTGCTCCTCTCCACACTCTTTATTTCCCTGCTCCTCTCCTCGCTCTTTGCTGACCTGCGACTCTCCTCGCACTTTATTAACCTGCTCCACTCTTCGCTCTTTATTGATCTGCTCCGCTCCTCACTCTTTATTTACCTACTCCGCTCCTCGCTCTTTATTTATCTGCTCCTCTCCACGCTCTTTATTTACCTGCTCCATCTCCTCACTCTTTATTTAACTGCTCGAGTCCTCGCTCATTATTGACCTGCTCCACTCCTCGCTCTTTATTCACCTGCTGCTCAACTCGCTCTTCTTTTACCTGCTCCTCTCCTCACTCTTTATTTCCCTGCTCCTCACCTCACTCTTTATTTACCTGCTCCTCTCCACGCTCTTAATTCATCTGCTCTTCTCCTCGCTCTCTATTTCCCTGCTCCTCTCCTCGCTCTTTATTCACCTGCTGCTCTCCTCGCACTTTATTAACCTGCTCCACCCTTCGCTCTTTATTGATCTTATCTGCCACTCACTCTATATTTACCAGCTCCACGATGAGCTCTTAAAATTCCTGCTCCGCTCCTCACTCTTTATTTACCAGCTCCTCTCTTCGCTCTTTGTTAACCTGTTCCGCTCCTCACTCTTTATTTACCTGCTCTGCTCCTCGATCTTTATTTATCTGCTCCTCTCTTCGCTGTTTATTTACCTGCTGCTCTCCTCGCTCTCGATTGACCTGCTCCGCTCCTCGCTCTTTATTTACCTGCTCCGCTCCTCGCTCTTTATTTACCTGCTCCGCTCCTCGCTCTTTATTTACCTGCTCCGCTCCTCGCTCTTTATTTACCTGCTCCGCTCCTCGCTCTTTATTTACCTGCTCCGCTCCTCGCTCTTTATTTACATGCTCTACTCCTCACTCTTTATTTACCTGCTCCTCTCTTCGCTCTTTATTTATCTGCTCCTCTCCTCGCTCCTTATTTCCCTGCTCCTCTCCTCGCTCTTTATTTAGCTGCTCCTCTCCTCGCTCTTTATTTACCTGCTCCACTCCTCGCTCTTTATTCACCTGCTGCTCAACTCGCTCTTTATTTACCTGCTCCGCTCCTCGCTCTTTATTTACCTGCTCCGCTCCTCGCTCTTTATTTACCTGCTCCGCTCCTCGCTCTTTATTTACCTGCTCCGCTCCTCGCTCTTTATTTACCTGCTCCGCTCCACACACTTTATTTACATGCTCTACTCCTCACTCTTTATTTACCTGCTCCTCTCTTCGCTCTTTATTTATCTGCTCCTCTCCTCGCTCCTTATTTCCCTGCTCCTCTCCTCGCTCTTTATTTATCTGCTCCTCTCCTCGCTCCTTATTTCCCTGCTCCTCTCCTCGCTCTTTATTTAGCTGCTCCTCTCCTCGCTCTTTATTTACCTGCTCCTCTCCTCGCTCTTTATTTACCTGCTCCGCTCCTCGCTCTTTATTTACCTGCTCCGCTCCACACACTTTATTTACATGCTCTACTCCTCACTCTTTATTTACCTGCTCCTCTCTTCGCTCTTTATTTATCTGCTCCTCTCCTCGCTCCTTATTTCCCTGCTCCTCTCCTCGCTCTTTATTTATCTGCTCCTCTCCTCGCTCCTTATTTCCCTGCTCCTCTCCTCGCTCTTTATTTAGCTGCTCCTCTCCTCGCTCTTTATTTACCTGCTCCACTCCTCGCTCTTTATTCACCTGCTGCTCAACTCGCTCTTTATTTACCTGCTCCGCTCCTCGCTCTTTATTTACCTGCTCCGCTCCTCGCTCTTTATTTACCTGCTCCGCTCCTCGCTCTTTATTTACCTGCTCCGCTCCTCGCTCTTTATTTACCTGCTCCGCTCCACACACTTTATTTACATGCTCTACTCCTCACTCTTTATTTACCTGCTCCTCTCTTCGCTCTTTATTTATCTGCTCCTCTCCTCGCTCCTTATTTCCCTGCTCCTCTCCTCGCTCTTTATTTATCTGCTCCTCTCCTCGCTCCTTATTTCCCTGCTCCTCTCCTCGCTCTTTATTTAGCTGCTCCTCTCCTCGCTCTTTATTTACCTGCTCCACTCCTCGCTCTTTATTCACCTGCTGCTCAACTCGCTCTTTATTTCCCTGCTCCTCTCCTCGCTCTTAATTTATCTGCTCCTCTCCTCGCTCTTTATTGACCTGCTCCTCGACTCGCTCTTTATTTACCTGCTCCACTCCTCGCTCTTTATTTAGCTGCTCCTCTCCTCACTCTTTATTAAGCTGCTCCACTCTTAGCTCTTTATTGATCTAATCCGCTCCTCACTCTATAATTACCAGCTCCACGATGTGCTCTTAAATTTCCTGCTCCGCTCCTCACTCTTTATTTACCTGCACCTCTCCTCACTCTTTATTTACCTGCTCCACTCCTCGCTCTTTATTTACCTGCTCCTCTCCTCGCTCTTTATTTACCTGCTCCACTCCTCGCTCTTTATTCACCTTCTGCTTAACTCGTTCTTTATTTACCTGCTCCTCTCCTCGCTCATTGTTTACCTGCTACTCTCCTCGCACTTTATTTACCTACTCCGCTCCTCGCTCTTTATTTATCAGCTCCGCTCCTCACTCTTTATTTACCTGCTACTCTCCTCACTCTTTATTCACCTTTTCCGCTCCTCACTCTTTATTTACCTGCTCTGCTCCTCGATCTTTATTAATCTGCTCCTCTCCTCGCTCTTTATTTACCTGCTCCGCCCCTCACTATTTATTCACCTGCTCTGCTCCTCACTCTTTATTTAGCTGCTCTGCTCCTCGATCTATATTAATCTGCTCCTCTCCTCGCTCTTTATTTACCTGCTCCGCTCCTCACTCTTTATTCACCTGCTCTGCTCCTCACTCTTTATTTATCTGCTCCTCTCTTCGCTGTTTATTTCCCTGCTCCTCACCTCACTCTTAATTCATCTGCTCCTCTCCTCGCTCTTTATTTATCTGCTCCTCTCTTCGTTCTTTATTCACCTGCTGCTCTCCTCGCTCTTTATTTACCTGCTCCACTCCTCGCTCTTTATTCACCTGCGACTCTCCTCGCACTTTATTTACCTGCTACTCTCCTCACTCTTTATTTACCTGCTCCTCTCCTCGCTCTTTTTTTACCTACTCCCCTCCTCACTCTTTATTTACCTGCTCTGCTCCTCACTCTTTATATGTCTGCTCCTCTCCACGCTCTTTATTTAACTGCTCTAGTCCTCGCTCTTCATTTCCTGCTCCACTCCTCACTCTTTATTTACCTGCTCTGCTCCTCGATCTTTATTTATCTGCTCCTCTCTTCGCTGTTTATTTACCTGCTGCTCTCCTCGCTCTCGATTGACCTGCTCCGCTCCTCGCTCTTTATTTACCTGCTCCGCTCCTCGCTCTTTATTTACCTGCTCCGCTCCTCGCTCTTTATTTACCTGCTCCGCTCCTCGCTCTTTATTTACCTGCTCCGCTCCTCGCTCTTTATTTACCTGCTCCGCTCCTCGCTCTTTATTTACCTGCTCCGCTCCTCGCTCTTTATTTACATGCTCTACTCCTCACTCTTTATTTACCTGCTCCTCTCTTCGCTCTTTATTTATCTGCTCCTCTCCTCGCTCCTTATTTCCCTGCTCCTCTCCTCGCTCTTTATTTAGCTGCTCCTCTCCTCGCTCTTTATTTACCTGCTCCACTCCTCGCTCTTTATTCACCTGCTGCTCAACTCGCTCTTTATTTACCTGCTCCGCTCCTCGCTCTTTATTTACCTGCTCCGCTCCTCGCTCTTTATTTACCTGCTCCGCTCCTCGCTCTTTATTTACCTGCTCCGCTCCTCGCTCTTTATTTACCTGCTCCGCTCCACACACTTTATTTACATGCTCTACTCCTCACTCTTTATTTACCTGCTCCTCTCTTCGCTCTTTATTTATCTGCTCCTCTCCTCGCTCCTTATTTCCCTGCTCCTCTCCTCGCTCTTTATTTATCTGCTCCTCTCCTCGCTCCTTATTTCCCTGCTCCTCTCCTCGCTCTTTATTTAGCTGCTCCTCTCCTCGCTCTTTATTTACCTGCTCCACTCCTCGCTCTTTATTCACCTGCTGCTCAACTCGCTCTTTATTTCCCTGCTCCTCACCTCACTCTTTATTTACCTGCTCCTCTCCTCGCTCTTAATTTATCTGCTCCTCTCCTCGCTCTTTAATTACCTGCTCCTCTCCTCACTCTTTATTTACCTGCTCCGCTCCTCGCTCTTCATTTCCCTGCTCCACTCCTCACACTTTATTTACCTGCTCTACTCCTCACTCTTTATTTACCTGCTCCTCTCTTCGCTCTTTATTTATCTGCTCCTCTCTTCGCTCTTTATTTTCCTGCTCCACTCCTCGCTCTTTATTTACCTGCTCCACTCCTCTCTCTTTATTCACCTGCTGCTCAACTCGCTCTTTATTTCCCTGCTCCTCACCTCACTCTTTATTTACCTGCTCCTCTCCACGCTCTTAATTCATCTGCTCCTCTCCTCGCTCTCTATTTACCTGCTCCTCTCCTCGCTCTTTATTCACCTGCTGCTGTCCTCGCTCTTTAATTACCTGCTCCGCTCCTCACTCTTTATTTCCCTGCACCTCTCCACACTCTTTATTTCCCTCCTCCTCTCCCCTCTCTTTGTTTACCTACTACTCTCCTCGCACTTTATTAACCTGCTCCACTCTTCGCTCTTTATTGATCTGATCCGCCACTCACTCTTTATTCACCTGCTCTGCTCCTCACTCTTTATTTATCTGCTCCTCTCTTCGCTGTTTATTTACCTGCTGCTCTCCTCGCTCTCCATTGACCTGCTCCGCTCCTCGCTCTTTATTTACCTGCTCCGCCCCTCGCTCTTTATTTACCTTCTCCTCTCCTCACTCTTTATTTACCTGCTCTGCTCCTCGCTCTTTAATTCCCTGCTCTGCTCCTCGCTCTTTATTTATCTGCTCCTCTCCTCGCTCTATTTTTGCCTGCTCCGCTCCTCGCTCTTTATTAAGCTGCTCCTCTCCTCACTCTTTATTAACCTGCTCAAATCCTCGCTCTTTATTGATCTGATCCGCTCCTCACTCCATATTTACCAGCTCCACCATGTGCTCTTAAATTTCCTGCTCCGCTCCTCACTCTTTATTTACCTCCTACTCTCCTCACTCTTTATTTACCTGCTCTGCTCCTCGCTCTTTATTGACCTGCTGCTCTCCTCGCTCTTCGTTTTCCTTCACCTCTCCTCGCTCCTTATTTACCTGTTCCGCTGCTCACTCTTTATTGACCTTCTCAACTCCTCACTCTTTATTTACCTGCTCCTCTCTTCGCTCTTTATTTATCTGCTCCTCTCTTCGCTCTTTATTTTCCTGCTCCTCTCCTCGCACTTTATTTACCTGCTCCTCTCCTCGCTCCTTATTTACCTGCTCCTCTCCTCGCTCCTTATTCACCTGCTGCTGTCCTCGCTCTTTAATTATCTGCTCCGCACCTCACTCTTTATTTCCCTGCTCCTCTCCACACTTTTTATTTCCCTGCTCCTCTCCCCTCTCTTTGTTTACCTACTACTCTCCTCGCACTTTATTAACCTGCTCTACTCTTCGTTCTTTATTGATCTGATCCGCCACTCACTCTTTATTCACCTGCTCTGCTCCTCACTCTTTATTTATCTGCTCCTCTCTTCGCTGTTTATTTACCTGCTGCTCTCCTCGCTCTCCATTGACCTGCTCCGCTCCTCGCTCTTTATTTACCTGCTCCGCTCCTCGCTCTCCATTGACCTGCTCCGCTCCTCGCTCTTTATTTACCTGCTCCGCTCCTCGCTCCTTATTTACCTGCTCCGCTCCTCACACTTTATTTACCTGCTCTACTCCTCACTCTTTATTAACCTGCTCCACTCTTCGTTCATTATTTATCTGCTCCTCCCTTCGCTCTTTATTTTCCTGCTCCTCTCCTCACTCTTTATTTCCCTGCTCCTCACCTCACTCTCTATTTACCTGCTCCTCTCCTCGCTCTTTATTTACCTGCTCCTCTCCTCGCTCTTAATTTATCTGCTCCTCTCCTCACTCTCTATTTACCTGCTCCTCTCCTCGCTCTTAATTTACCTGCTCCTCTCCTCGCTCTTAATTCATCTGCTCCTCTCCTCGCTCTTTATTTACCTGCTCCGCTCCTCACACTTTATTTACCTGCTCTACTTCTCACTCTTTATTTACCTGCTCGTCTCTTCGCTCTTTATTTATCTGCTCCTCTCTTCGTTCTTTATTCACCTGCTCCACTCCTCGCTCTTTATTCACCTGCTGCTCTCCTCGCTCTTTATTTACCTGCTCCACTCCTCGCTCTTTATTCACCTGCGACTCTCCTCGCACTTTATTTACCTGCTACTCTCCTCACTCTTTATTTACCTGCTCCTCTCCTCGCTCTTTTTTTACCTACTCCCCTCCTCACTCTTTATTTACCTGCTCTGCTCCTCACTCTTTATATGTCTGCTCCTCTCCACGCTCTTTATTTAACTGCTCTAGTCCTCGCTCTTCATTTCCTGCTCCACTCCTCACTCTTTATTTACCTGCTCCGCTCCTCAATCTTTATTTAACTGCTCATCTGCTCGCTCATTATTTACCTGCTCCTCTCCTCGCTCTTTTTTTACTAGCTCCGTTCCTCATTCTTTATTAACCTGCTCCACTCCTCTCTCTTTATTTACCTGCTCCTCTCCTCACTCTTTATTTAACTGCTCCTCTCCTCGCTCATTCTTTATCTGCTCCTCTCCTCACTCTTTATTTACCTGCTCTGCTCCTCGCTCTTTATTTATCTGCTCCTGTCCTCGCTATTTTTTTGCCTGCTACTCTCCTCGCTCTTTATTTACCTGCTCCGCTCCTCACTCTTTATTTTCCTGCTCCGCTCCTCACTCTTTATTTACGAGCTCCTCTCCTCACTCTTTATTAACCTGTTCCGCTCCTCACTCTTTATTTAGCTGCTCTGCTCCTCGATCTATATTAATCTGCTCCTCTCCTCGCTCTTTATTTACCTGCTCCGCTCCTCACTCTTTATTCACCTGCTCTGCTCCTCACTCTTTATTTATCTGCTCCTCTCTTCGCTGTTTATTTCCCTGCTCCTCACCTCACTCTTTATTTACCTGCTCCACTCCACGCTCTTAATTCATCTGCTCCTCTCCTCGCTCTTTATTTACCTGCTCCTCTCCTCGCTCTTTATTCACCTGCTGCTGTCCTCGCTCTTTAATTATCTGCTCCGCTCCTCACTCTTTATTTCCCTGCTCCTCTCCTCACTCTTTATTTCCCTGCTCCTCTCCACACTCTTTATTTCCCTGCTCCTCTCCTCGCTCTTTGTTTACCTGCTGCTCTCCTCGCACTTTATGAACCTGCTCCACTCATCGCTCTTTGTTGATCTGATCCGCTCCTCACTCTATATTTACCAGCTCCACGATGCGCTCTTAAAATTCCTGCTCCGCTCCTCGCTCTTTATTTATCTGCTCCGCTCCTCACTCTTTATTTACCTGCTCCGCTCCTCGCTCTTTATTTACCTGCTCCTCACCTCACTCTTTCATAACCTGCTCCACTCCTCGTTCTTTATTGATCTGATCCGCTCCTCACTCTTTATTTACCAGCTCCACGATGTGCTCTTAAATTTCCTGCTCCGCTCCTCACTCTTTATTTACCTGTTCCTCTTCTCACTCTTTATTTACCTGCTCTGCTCCTCGCTCTTTATTCACCTGCTGCTCTCCTCGCTCTTTATTTACCTGCTCCGCTCCTCACTCTTTATTTCCATGCTCCTCATCTCACTCTTTATTTCCCTGCTCCTCTCCTCACTCTTTATTTACCTGCTCCTCTCCTCGCTCTTAATTTATCTCCTCCTCTCCTCGCTCTTTATTTCCCTGCTTCTCTCCTCACTCTTGATTTACCTGCTCCTCTCCTCGCTCTTAATTAACCTGCTCCTCTCCTCGCTCTTTTTTTACCTGCTCCGCTCCTCACTCTTTATTAACCTGCTCCTCTCCTCGCTCTTCATTTACCTGCTCCTCTCCTCGCTCTTTATTTACCTGCTCCTCTACTCACTCTTTATTTACCTGCTCCTCTCCTCACTCTTTATGAACCTGCTCCGCTCCTCGTTCTTTATTGATCTGATCCGCTCCTCACTCTTTATTTACCTGCTCTGCTCCTCGATCTTAATGAATCTGCTCCTCTCCTTACTCCTTATTTACCTTCTCCGCTCCTCGCTCTTTATTTACCTGCTCCTCACCTCACTCTTTCATAACCTGCTCCACTCCTCGTTCTTTATTGATCTGATCCGCTCCTCACTCTTTATCGAATAGCTCCACGATGTGCTCTTAAATTTCCTGCTCCGCTCCTCACTCTTTATTTACCTGCTCCTATTCTCACTCTTTATTTACCTGCTCTGCTCCTCGCTCTTTATTTATCTGCTCCTCTCCTTGCTCTTTTTCTGCCTGCAACTCTCCTCGCTCTTTATTTACCTGCTCCGCTCCTCACTCTTTATTTACCTGCTCTGCTCCTCGATCTTTATTAATCTGCTCCTCTCTTCGCTCTTTATTTACCTGCTCCGCTCCTCACTCTTTATTTCCCTGCTCTGCTCGTCACTCTTTGTTTATCTGCTCCTCTCTTCGCTCTTTATTTACCTGCTGCTCTCCTCGCTCTCCATTTACCTGCTCCGCTCCTCGCTCTTTATTTACCTGCTCCGCTCCTCGCTCTTTATTTACCTGCTCCTCTCCTCACTCTTTATTTACCTGCTCCTCTCCTCACTCTTTATTTAACTGCTCTCGTCCTCGCTCTTTATTTACCTGCTCCGTTCCTCACTCTTTCATGACCTGCTCCGCTCCTCAATCTTTATTTAACTGCTCCTCTGCTCGCTCATGATTTACCTGCTCCTCTCCTCGCTCTTTTTTTACTTGCTCCGTTCCTCATTCTTTATTAACCTTCTCCGCTCCTCACTCTTTATTTGCCGAGTGCTCTCCTCGCTCTTTATTGACCTGCTGCTCTCCTCTGTCTTTATTTACCTGCTCCGCTTCCCACTCTGTTTTTCCCTGCTCCTCTCCTCGTTCTTTATTTACCTGCTCCTATCCTCTCTCTTTATTTACCTGCTGCTCTCCTCACTCTTTATTTACCTGCTCTGCTCCTCGATCTTTATTAATCTGCTCCTCTCCTCGCTCTTTATTTCCCTGCTCCGCTCCTCACTCTTTATATACCTGCTCTGCTCCTCACTCTTTATTTATCTGCTCCTCTCTTCGCTCTTTATTTACCTGCTGCTCTCCTCGCTCTCCATTTGTCTGCTCCGCTCCTCGCTCTCCATTTACCTGCTCCGCTCGTCGCTCTTTATTAATCTGCTCCTCTCCTCGCTCTTTATTTCCCTGCTCCGCTCCTCACTCTTTATATACCTGCTCTGCTCCTCACACTTTATTTACCTGCTCCTCTCTTCGCTCTTTATTTATCTGCTCCTCTCTTCGCTCTTTTTTTGCCTGCTCCTCTCCTCGCTCTTTATTTACCTGCTCAGCTCCTCACTCTTTATTTTCCTGCTCTGCTCCTCACTATTTATTTATCTGCTCCTCTCTTCGCTCTTTATTTACCTGCTCCTCTCCTCGCTCTTTTATTTGCTTGCTCCTCTCCTCACTCTTTATTTACCTGCTCCTCTCCTCGCTCTTTATTTACCTGCTCTGCTCCTCACTCTTTATTTACCTGCTCCTCTCCTCGCTCTTATTTGATCTGCTCCTCTCCCCGCTAATTATTTACCTGCTCCTCTCCTCGCTCTTAATTTATCTGTTCCTCTCCTCACTCTTTATTAACCTGCTCAATTCCTCGCTCTTTATTGATCTGATACGCTCCTCACTCTATAATTACCAGCTCCACGATGTGCTCTTAAATTTCCTGCTCCTCTCCTCACTCTTTATTGACCTGCTCCTCTCCTCACTCTTTATTTACCTGCTCTACTCCTCACTCTTTATTTACCTGCTCTACTCCTCACTCTTCATTTACCTGCTCCTCTCCTCGCTCTTAATTAATATGCTTCTCTCCCCGCTCTTTATTTACCTGCTCCTCTCCTCGCTCTTAATTTATGTGATCCTCTCCTCACTCTTCATTAACCTGCTCCTCTCCTCGATCTTTATTTACCTGCTCCGCTCCTCAATCTTTATTTACCTGCTCTGCTCCTCGATCTTTATCAATCTGCTCCTCCACCCGCTCTTTATTTCCCTGCTCCTCTCCTCGCTCTTTATTTCCCTGCTCTACTGCTCACTCTTTATTTACCTGCTCTACTCCTCGCTCTTTATTTACCTGCTCCGCTCCTCGCTCTTTATTTACCTGCCCCGCTCTTCACTCTTTATTTACCTGTTCCTCTCCTCACTCTTTATTTACCTGCTCCTCTCCTCACTCTTTATTTACCTGCTCCGCTCCTCACTCTTTATTTATCTGCTCCTCTCCTCGCTCTTTATTTACCTGCTCCGCTTCTCACTCTGTTTTTCCCTGCTCCTCTCCTCGTTCTTTATTTACCTGCTCCTCTCCTCGCTCTTTATTTACCTGCTCCGCTCCTCACTCTTTATTAACCTGCTCCACTCCTCGTTCTTTATTGATCTGATCCGCTCCTCACTCTTTATTTACCTGCTCCACTCCTCGTTCTTTATTGATCTGATCCGCTCCTCATTCTTTATTTACCTGCTCTGCTCCTCGATCTTAATGAATCTGCTCCTCTCCTCACTCTTTATTTACCTGCTCCACTCCTCGTTCTTTATTGATCTGATCCGCTCCTCGCTCCTTATTTACCTGCTCCGCTCCTCGCTCTTTATTTACCTGCTCCGCTCCTCGCTCCTTATTTACCTGCTCCGCTCCTCGCTCTTTATTTACCTACTCCGCTCCTCGCTCTTTATTTACCTGCTCCGCTCCTCGCTCCTTATTTATCTGCTCCGCTCCTCACTCTTTATTTACCTACTCCGCTCCTCGCTCTTTATTTACCTGCTCCTCACCTCACTCTTTCATAACCTGCTCCACTCCTCGTTCTTTATTGATCTGATCCGCTCCTCACTCTTTATTTACCTGCTCCGCTCCTCGCTCCTTATTTACCTGCTCCGCTCCTCGCTCCTTATTTGCCTGCTCCGCTCCTCGCTCTTTATTTATCTGCTCCGCTCCTCACTCTTTATTTACCTGCTCCGCTCCTCGCTCTTTATTTACCTGCTCCTCACCTCACTCTTTCATAACCTGCTCCACTCCTCGTTCTTTATTGATCTGATCCGCTCCTCACTCTTTATTTACCAGCTCCACGATGTGCTCTTAAATTTCCTGCTCCGCTCCTCACTCTTTATTTACCTGCTCCTCATCTCACTCTTTATTTACCTGCTCTGCTCCTCGCTCTTTATTTATCTGCTCCTCTCCTTGCTCTATTTCTGCCTGCTACTCTCCTCGCTCTTTATTTACCTGCTCCGCTCCTCACTCATTATTTACCTGCTCTGCTCCTCGATCTTTATTAATCTGCTCCTCTCTTCGCTCTTTATTTCCCTGCTCCGCTCCTCACTCTTTATTTCCCTGCTCTGCTCCTCACTCTTTGTTTATCTGCTCCTCTCTTCGCTCTTTATTTACCTGCTGCTCTCCTCGCTCTCCATTTACCTGCTCCGCTCCTCGCTGTTTATTTACCTGCTCCGCTCCTCACTCTTTATTTACCTGCTCCTCTCCTCACTCTTTATTTACTTGCTCCGCTCCTCACTCTTTATTTACCTGCTCCTCTCTTCGCTCTTTATTTATCTGCTCCTCACCTCGCTCTTTATTTTCCTGCTCCTCTTCTCGCACTTTATTGATCTGAACCGCTCCTCACTCGATATTTACCAGCTCCTCTCCTCGCTCTTCATTTACCTGCTCCGCTCTTCACTCTTTATATACCTGCTCTGCTCCTCACTCTTTTTTTATCTGCTCGTCTCTTCGCTCTTTATTTATCTGCTCCTCACCTCGCTCTTTATTTTCCTGCTCGTCTCCTCGCTCTTTATTTGCCTGCTCCTCTCTTCGCTCTTTATTTACCTGCTCCACTCCTCGCTCTTTATTCACCTGCTGCTCAACTCGCTCTTTATTTACCTGCTGCTCTCCTCAGTCTTTATTTCCCTGCTCCTCTCCTCACTCTTTATTAACCTGCTCCACTCTTCGCTCTTTATTGATCTGATCCGCTCCTCACTCGATATTTACCAGCTCCACGATGCGCTCTTAAAATTCCTGCTCCGCTCCTCACTCTTTATTTACCTGCTGCTCTCCTCACTCTTTATTTATCTGCTCCGCTTCTCACTGTTAATTTATCTGCTCCATTCCTCACTCTTTATTTACCTGCTCCTCTCCTCACTCTTTATTTATCTGCTCAACTCCTCACTCTTTATTTACCTGCTCTGCTCCTCAGTCTTTATATATCTGCTCCTCTCCACGCTCTTTATTTACCTGCTCCTCTCCTCACTCTTTATTTAACTGTTCTAGTCCTCGCTCTTTATTTACCTGCTCCGCTCCTCACTCTTTCATTACCTGCTCCGCTGCTCAATCTTTATTTAACTGCTCCTCTGCTCGCTCATTATTTACCAGCTCCTCTCCTCGCTCTTTTTTTACTTGCTCCGTTCCTCATTCTTTATTAACCTGCTCCGCTCCTCACTCTTTATTTACCGATTGCTCTCCTCGCTCTTTATTGACCTGCTGCTCTCCTCGCTCTTTATTTTCCTGCTCCGCTTCTCACTCTGTTTTTCCCTGCTCCTCTCCTCGTTCTTTATTTACCTGCTCCTCTCCTCGCTCTTTATTTAGCTGCTCCACTCCTCACTCTTTATTAACCTGCTCCACTCCTCACTCTTTATTAACCTGCTCCACTCCTCACTCTTTATTTACCTGCTCCACTCCCACTCTTTATTTACCTGCTCTGCTCCTCACTCTTTATATATCTGCTCCTCTCCACGCTCTTCCTTTACCTGCTCCTCTCCTCACTCTTTATTTAACTGCTCTGGTCCTCACTCTTTATTTACCTGCTGCGCTCCTCACTCTTTAATTACCTGCTCCGCTCCTCAATCTTTATTTATCTGCTCCTCTGCTCGCTCATTATTTACCTGCTCCTGTCCTCACTCTTTATTTAACTGCTGCTCTCCTCGCTCTTTTTTTACTTGCTCCGTTCCTCACTCTTTTTGAACCTGCTCCTCTCCTCCCTCTTTATTTACCTGCTGCTCTCCTCGCTCTTTATTTACCTGCTGCTCTCCTCGCTCTTTATTTACCTGCTCCGGTTGTCACTCTGTTTTTCCCTGCTCCTCTCCTCGCTCTTTATTTACCTGCTCCTCTCCTCACTCTTTATTTACCTGCTCCACGATGTGCTCTTAAATTTCCTGCTCAGCTCCTCACTCTTTATTTACCTTCTCCTCTCCTCACTCTTTATTTACCTGCTCTGCTCCTCGCTCTTTATTTACCTGCTCCGCTCCTCACTCTTTATTTACCTGCTCTGCTCCTCACTCTTTATTTATCTGCTCCTCTCTTCGCTCTCCATTTACCTGCTCCTCTCCTCGCTCTTAATTTATTTGCTCCTCTTCCCGCTCTTTATTTACCTGCTCCTCTCCTCGCTCTTAATTTATCTGCTCCTCTCCTCACTCTTTATTAACCTGCTCAATTCCTCGCTCTTTATTGATCTGATCCGCTCCTCACTCTATAATTACCAGCTCCACGATGTGCTCTTAAATTTCCTGCTCTGCTCCTCACTCTTTATTTACCTGCTCCTCTCCTCACTCTTTATTGACCTGCTCCTCTCCTCACTCTTTATTTACCTGCTCTACTCCTCACTCTCCATTTACCTGCTCCGCTCTTCAATCTTCATTTACCTGTTCCTCTCCTCACTCTTTATTTACCTGGTCCTCTCCTCGCTCTTTATTTACCTGCTCCTCTCCTCACTCTTTATTTACCTGCTCCGCTCCTCGCTCTTTATTTTCCTGCTCCCAGAATGCAGCCAGCGATCCCAGAGTGCACCCAGACACCCCACAATGATCCCAGAGTGCACACAGTCACCCCAGAGCGACCCACAGAGCGGCAAGGGATCCCAGAGTGCACGAATCACCAAACAATGATCCCAAATGCACCCAGTCACCCCACAATTATCCCAGTGAGCATCCTGGGATCCCAGAGTGCACCTAGTCACCCCACATTAACCCAGAGTGCACCCAGTCACCCCACAATGATCCCAGAGTGCACCCATCGATCACAGAGTGCACCCTGTCACCCCACAATGATCCCAGAATGCAGCCAGGAATCCCAGAGTGCACTCAGTCACCCCAGATTGATCCCAGAGTGCAGCCAGGGATCCCGGAGTGCACCCAGTCACCTCAGATTGCTCCCAGAGTGCAGCCAGGGATCCCAGAGTGCACCCAGTCACCCCACAATTATCCCAGATTGCAGCCAGGGATCCCAGAGTGCACCCAGTCACCTCAGATTGCTCCCAGAGTGCAGCCATGGATCCCAGAGTGTACCCAGTCACCCCAGAGCGACCTAGAGTGCACCCAGGGATGCCAGAGTGCACCCAGTCACCCCAGAGCGACCTAGAATGCACCCAGGGATCCCAGGGTACACGCAATCACCCCAGAGCGACCTAGAGTGCACCCAGGGATGCTAGAGTACACCCAGTCACCCAAGAGCGACCCAGATTGCAGCCACGGATCCCAGATTGCACCGATACACCCCACATTAATCCAGAGTGCACCCAGGGATCCCAGAGTGCACCCAGTCACCCCACATTGATCCCAGAGTGCACACAGTCACCCCAGATTGATCCCAGAGTGCAGCTAGGAATCCCAGAATGCACCCAGTCACCCCATAACGATCCCAGAGTGCACACAGTAACCACAGAATGATCCCAGAGTGCAGCCAGGGATCCCAGAGTGCACCCAGTCACCCCAGAGCGACCCAGAGTGCACACAGGGATCCCAGAGTGCACCCAGTCATCCCAGAGTGCACCCAATCACCCCAGAGTGACCCAGATTGCAGCCACGGATCCCAGAGTGCACCTAGTCACCCCACATGATCCCAGAGTGCACCCAGTCAACCCGCAATGACCCCAGAATGCACCCAGGGATCCCAGAGTGCACCCTGTCACCCCACAATGATCCCAGAGTGCAGCCAGGGATCCCAGAGTGGACCCAGTCACCTCAGATTGATCCCAGAGTGCAGCCAGGGATCCCAGAGTGCACCCAGTCACCACAGAGCGACCTAGAGTGCTCCCAGGGATGCCAGAGAACACCCAGTCACCCCGGAGCGACCCAGATTGCAGCCACGGATCCCAGAGTGCACCGATTCACCCCACATTAAACCAGAGTGCACCCAGGGATCCCAGATTGCACCCAGTCAACCCACAATGATCCCAGAGTGCACCCAGGGATCCCAGAGTGCACCCTGTCAGCCCACAATGATCCCAGAATGCAGCCAGGGATCCCAGAGTGCACCCAGTCACCCCAGATTGATCCCAGAGTGCAGCCAGGGATCCCGGAGTGCACCCAGTCACCCCACAATGATCCCAGAGTGCAGCCTTGGATCCCAGAGTGCACCCAGTCACCCCAGAGCGACCTAGAGTGCACCCAGGGATGCCAGAGTGCACCCAGTCACCCCAGAGCGACCTAGAATGCACCCAGGGATCCCAGAGTACACGCAGTCACCCCAGAGCGACCTAGAGTGCACCCAGGGATGCTAGAGTACACCCAGTCACCCAAGAGCGACCCAGATTGCAGCCACGGATCCCAGATTGCACCGATACACCCCACATTAATCCAGAGTGCACCCAGGGATCCCAGAGTGCACCCAGTCACCCCACATTGATCCCAGAGTGCAGCTAGGAATCCCAGAGTGCACCCAGTCATCCCACAATGAGCCCAGAGGGCACACAGTCACCCCACAATTATCCCAGAGAACAGCCAGGGATCCCAGAGTGCACGCAGGCACCCCACAATGATCCCAGAGTACACACAGTCACCCCAGAGCGACCTACAGAGCGGCAAGGGATCCCTGAGTGCACGAATCACCAAACAATGATACCAAATGCACCCAGTCACCCCACAATGATCCCAGAGTGCAGCCAGGGATCCCAGAGTGCACCCGATTCACCCCACAATGATCCCAGTGTGCACCCGGTTACCCCACAATTTTCCCAGAGAGCAGCAAGGGATACCAGAGTGCACTCGGTCACCCCACAATGATCCCAGAGTACACCTGGTCACCCCAGAGCGACACAGAGAGCAGCCAGGGATCCCAGAGTGCACCCAGTCACCCCACAACGATCCCAGAGTGCACCCAGGGATCCCAGACTACACACAGTCAACCCAGAGCGACCCACATAGCAGCTTGGGATCCCAGAGTGCACGAACCACCCAACAGTGATCCCAAATGCACCCAGTCACCCCACAATGAACCCAGAGTGCACCCAGGGTTCCCAGAGTGCACCCAGTCACCCCAGAGCGACCAAGAGTCCACCCAGGGATCGCAGAGTGCACCCAGTCACCCCAGAGCGACCCAGATTGCAGCCACGGATCCCAAAGTGCACCTGGTCACCCCTCATTATCGCAGAGTGCAGCCACGGAACCCAGAGTGCACCTAGTCACCCCAGAGCGACCGAGAGTGCACCCAAGGATCCCGGAGTGCACCCAGTCACCCCACAATTATCCCAGTGAGCAGCCAGGGATCCCAGAGTGCACCTAGTCACCCCACATTAACCCAGAGTGCACCCAGTCACCCCACAATGATCCCAGAATGCAGCCAGGGATCCCAGAGTGCACCCAGTCACCCCAGATTGATCCCAGAATGCAGCCAGGGATCCCAGAGTGCACCCAGTCACCCCACAATGATCCCAGAATGCAGCCAGGGATCCCAGAGTGCACCCAGTCACCCCAGATTGATCCCAGAATGCAGCCAGGGATCCCGGAGTGCACCCAGTCACCCCACAATGATCCCAGCGAGCAGCCAGGGATCCCAGAGTGCACCTAGTCACCCCACATTAACCCAGAGTGCACCCAGTCACCCCACAATGATCCCAGAATGCAGCCAGGGATCCCAGAGTGCACCCAGTCACCCCACAATGATCCCAGAATGCAGCCAGGGATCCCAGAGTGCACCCAGTCACCCCAGATTGATCCCAGAATGCAGCCAGGGATCCCAGAGTGCACCCAGTCACCCCAGAGCGACCCAGAGTGCACACAGGGATCCCAGAGTGCACCCAGTCATCCCAGAGTGCACCCAATCACCCCAGAGTGACCCAGATTGCAGCCACGGATCCCAGAGTGCACCTAGTCACCCCACATGATCCCAGAGTGCACCCAGTCAACCCGCAATGACCCCAGAATGCACCCAGGGATCCCAGAGTGCACCCTGTCACCCCACAATGATCCCAGAGTGCAGCCAGGGATCCCAGAGTGGACCCAGTCACCTCAGATTGATCCCAGAGTGCAGCCAGGGATCCCAGAGTGCACCCAGTCACCACAGAGCGACCTAGAGTGCTCCCAGGGATGCCAGAGAACACCCAGTCACCCCGGAGCGACCCAGATTGCAGCCACGGATCCCAGAGTGCACCGATTCACCCCACATTAAACCAGAGTGCACCCAGGGATCCCAGATTGCACCCAGTCAACCCACAATGATCCCAGAGTGCACCCAGGGATCCCAGAGTGCACCCTGTCAGCCCACAATGATCCCAGAATGCAGCCAGGGATCCCAGAGTGCACCCAGTCACCCCAGATTGATCCCAGAGTGCAGCCAGGGATCCCGGAGTGCACCCAGTCACCCCACAATGATCCCAGAGTGCAGCCTTGGATCCCAGAGTGCACCCAGTCACCCCAGAGCGACCTAGAGTGCACCCAGGGATGCCAGAGTGCACCCAGTCACCCCAGAGCGACCTAGAATGCACCCAGGGATCCCAGAGTACACGCAGTCACCCCAGAGCGACCTAGAGTGCACCCAGGGATGCTAGAGTACACCCAGTCACCCAAGAGCGACCCAGATTGCAGCCACGGATCCCAGATTGCACCGATACACCCCACATTAATCCAGAGTGCACCCAGGGATCCCAGAGTGCACCCAGTCACCCCACATTGATCCCAGAGTGCAGCTAGGAATCCCAGAGTGCACCCAGTCATCCCACAATGAGCCCAGAGGGCACACAGTCACCCCACAATTATCCCAGAGAACAGCCAGGGATCCCAGAGTGCACGCAGGCACCCCACAATGATCCCAGAGTACACACAGTCACCCCAGAGCGACCTACAGAGCGGCAAGGGATCCCTGAGTGCACGAATCACCAAACAATGATACCAAATGCACCCAGTCACCCCACAATGATCCCAGAGTGCAGCCAGGGATCCCAGAGTGCACCCGATTCACCCCACAATGATCCCAGTGTGCACCCGGTTACCCCACAATTTTCCCAGAGAGCAGCAAGGGATACCAGAGTGCACTCGGTCACCCCACAATGATCCCAGAGTACACCTGGTCACCCCAGAGCGACACAGAGAGCAGCCAGGGATCCCAGAGTGCACCCAGTCACCCCACAACGATCCCAGAGTGCACCCAGGGATCCCAGACTACACACAGTCAACCCAGAGCGACCCACATAGCAGCTTGGGATCCCAGAGTGCACGAACCACCCAACAGTGATCCCAAATGCACCCAGTCACCCCACAATGAACCCAGAGTGCACCCAGGGTTCCCAGAGTGCACCCAGTCACCCCAGAGCGACCAAGAGTCCACCCAGGGATCGCAGAGTGCACCCAGTCACCCCAGAGCGACCCAGATTGCAGCCACGGATCCCAAAGTGCACCTGGTCACCCCTCATTATCGCAGAGTGCAGCCACGGAACCCAGAGTGCACCTAGTCACCCCAGAGCGACCGAGAGTGCACCCAAGGATCCCGGAGTGCACCCAGTCACCCCACAATTATCCCAGTGAGCAGCCAGGGATCCCAGAGTGCACCGAGTCACCCCACATTAACCCAGAGTGCACCCAGTCACCCCACAATGATCCCAGAATGCAGCCAGGGATCCCAGAGTGCACCCAGTCACCCCAGATTGATCCCAGAATGCAGCCAGGGATCCCAGAGTGCACCCAGTCACCCCACAATGATCCCAGAATGCAGCCAGGGATCCCAGAGTGCACCCAGTCACCCCAGATTGATCCCAGAATGCAGCCAGGGATCCCGGAGTGCACCCAGTCACCCCACAATGATCCCAGCGAGCAGCCAGGAATCCCAGAGTGCACCTAGTCACCCCACATTAACCCAGAGTGCACCCAGTCACCCCACAATGATCCCAGAATGCAGCCAGGGATCCCAGAGTGCACCCAGTCACCCCACAATGATCCCAGAATGCAGCCAGGGATCCCAGAGTGCACCCAGTCACCCCAGATTGATCCCAGAATGCAGCCAGGGATCCCAGAGTGCACCCAGTCACCCCACAATGATCCCAGAATGCAGCCAGGGATCCCAGAGTGCACCTAGTCACCCCAGAGCGACCGAGAGTGCACCCAAGGATCCCGGAGTGCACCCAGTCACCCCACAATTATCCCAGTGAGCAGCCAGGGATCCCAGAGTGCACCTAGTCACCCCACATTAACCCAGAGTGCACCCAGTCACCCCACAATGATCCCAGAATGCAGCCAGGGATCCCAGAGTGCACCCAGTCACCCCAGATTGATCCCAGAATGCAGCCAGGGATCCCAGAGTGCACCCAGTCACCCCACAATGATCCCAGAATGCAGCCAGGGATCCCAGAGTGCACCCAGTCACCCCAGATTGATCCCAGAATGCAGCCAGGGATCCCGGAGTGCACCCAGTCACCCCACAATGATCCCAGCGAGCAGCCAGGGATCCCAGAGTGCACTCAGTCACTCCAAAGCGATACAGAATGCAGCCACGGATCCCACATTGCACCCAGTCACTCCAGATTGATCCCAGAGTGACATTCAGACCACCCCAGAGTGCACCTAGTCACCCCAGAGCGACCTAGAGTGCACCCAAGGATCCCGGAGTGCACCCAGTCACCCCACAATTATCCCAGTGAGCAGCCAGGGATCCCAGAGTGCACCTAGTCACCCCACATTAACCCAGAGTGCACCCAGTCACCCCACAATGATCCCAGAGTGCACCCATCGATCACAGAGTGCACCCTGTCACCCCACAATGATCCCAGAATGCAGCCAGGGATCCCAGAGTGCACCCAGTCACCCCAGATTGATCCCAGAGTGCAGCCAGGGATCCCGGAGTGCACCCAGTCACCACTGAATGATCCCAGAGTGCAGCCATGGATCCCAGAGTGTACCCAGTCACCCCAGAGCGACCGAGAGTGCACCCAGGGATGCCAGAGTGCACCCAGTCACCCCAGAGCGACCTAGAATGCACCCAGGGATCCCAGGGTACACGCAATCACCCCAGAGCGACCTAGAGTGCACCCAGGGATGCTAGAGTACACCCAGTCACCCAAGAGCGACCCAGATTGCAGCCACGGATCCCAGATTGCACCGATACACCCCACATTAATCCAGAGTGCACCCAGGGATCCCAGAGTGCACCCAGTCACCTCAGATGGATCCCAGAGTGCAGCCAGGGATCCCGGAGTGCACCCAGTCACCCCACAATGATCCCAGAGTGCAGCCTTGGATCCCAGAGTGCACCCAGTCACCCCAGAGCGACCTAGAATGCACCCAGGGAACCCAGAGTACACGCAGTCACCACAGAGCGACCTAGAGTGCACCCAGGGATGCTAGAGTACACCCAGTCACCCAAGAGCGACCCAGATTGCAGCCACGGATCCCAGATTGCACCGATACACCCCACATTAATCCAGAGTGCACCCAGGGATCCCAGAGTGCACCCAGTCACCCCACATTGATCCCAGAGTGCAGCTAGGAATCCCAGAGTGCACCCAGTCATCCCACAATGAGCCCAGAGGGCACACAGTCACCCCACAATTATCCCAGAGAGCAGCCAGGGATCCCAGAGTGCACCCAGTCACCCCAGATTGATCCCAGATTGCAGCTAGGAATCCCAGAATGCACCCAGTCACCCCATAACGATCCCAGAGTGCACACAGTAACCGCATAATGATCTCAGAGTGCAGCCAGGGATCCCAGAGTGCACCCAGTCACCCCACAATGATCCCAGATTGCAGCCAGGGATCCCAGAGTGCACCCAGTCACCCCAGAGTGCACCCAATCACCCCAGAGCGACCCAGATTGCAGCCACGGATCCCAGAGTGCACCTAGTCACCCCACATGATCCCAGAGTGCACCCAGTCACCCCGCAATGATCCCAGAATGCACCCAGGGATCCCAGAGTGCACCCTGTCACCCCACAATGATCCCAGAATGCAGCCAGGGATCCCAGAGTGCACCCAGTCATCCTCGAGCGACCCAGAGTGCACACAGGGATCCCAGAATGCACCCCGTCACCCCACAATGATCCCAGAATGCAGCCAGGGATCCCAGAGTGCACCCAGTCACCCCACAATGATCCCAGAGTGCACCCAGGGATCCCAGAGTGCACCGAGTCACCCCACAATGATCCCAGAATGCAGCCAGGGATCCCAGAGTGCACCCAGTCACCCCAGAGCGACCTGGAGTGCACCCAGGGATCCCGGAGTGCACCCAGTCACCCCACAATTTTCCAAGTGAGCAGCCAGGGATCCCAGAGTGCACCTAGTCACCCCACATTAATCCAGAGTGCAACCAGTCACCCCAAAATGATCCCAGAGTGCACCCATGGATCCCAGAGTGCACCCTGTCAGCCCACAATGATCCCAGAATGCAGCCAGTGATCCCAGAGTGCACCCAGTCACCCCAGATTGATCCCAGAGTGCAGCCAGGGATCCCGGACTGCACCCAGTCACCCCACAATGATCCCAGAGTGCAGCCAGGGATCCCAGAGTGCACCCAGTCATCCTCGAGCGACCCAGAGTGCAGACAGGGATCCCAGAGTGCACCCCGTCACCCCACAATGATCCCAGAATGCAGCCAGGGATCCCAGAGCGCACCCAGTCACCTCAGATTGATCCCAGAGTGCAGCCAGGGATCCCGGAGTGCACCGAGTCACCCCACAATGATCCCAGAGTGCAGCCATGGATCCCAGAGTGCACCCAGTCACCCCAGAGCGACCTAGAGTGCTCCCAGGGATGCCAGAGAACACCCAGTCACCCCAGAGCGACCCAGATTGCAGTCACGGATCCCAGAGTGCACCGATGCACCCCACATTAATCCAGAGTGCACCCAGGGATCCCAGAGTGCACCCAGTCACCCCAGATTGATCCCAGAGTGCAGCCAGGGATCCCAGAGTGCAGCCAGGGATCCCAGATTGCACCCGGTCTCCCCAGAGCCACCCCGAGTGCACCCAGGGATCCCAGAGTGCAACCAGTTACGCCACAATGATCCCAGAGTGCAGCCAGGGATCCCAGAGTGCACCCAGGCACCCCACAATGATCCCAGAGTGCAGCCAGGGATCCCAGAGTGCACCCAGGCACCCCACAATGATCCCAGAATGCAGCCAGGGATTTCAGAGTGCACCCAGTCACCCCAGATTGATCCCGGAGTGCAGCCAGGAATCCCAGAGTGCACCCAGTCACCCCACAATGATCCCAGCGAGCAGCCAGGGATCCCAGAGTGCACTCAGTCACTCCAAAGCGATACAGAATGCAGCCACGGATCCCACATTGCACCCAGTCACTCCAGATTGATCCCAGAGTGACATTCAGACCACCCCAGAGTGCACCTAGTCACCCCAGAGCGACCTAGAGTGCACCCAAGGATCCCGGAGTGCACCCAGTCACCCCACAATTATCCCAGTGAGCAGCCAGGGATCCCAGAGTGCACCTAGTCACCCCACATTAACCCAGAGTGCACCCAGTCACCCCACAATGATCCCAGAGTGCACCCATCGATCACAGAGTGCACCCTGTCACCCCACAATGATCCCAGAATGCAGCCAGGGATCCCAGAGTGCACCCAGTCACCCCAGATTGATCCCAGAGTGCAGCCAGGGATCCCGGAGTGCACCCAGTCACCACTGAATGATCCCAGAGTGCAGCCATGGATCCCAGAGTGTACCCAGTCACCCCAGAGCGACCGAGAGTGCACCCAGGGATGCCAGAGTGCACCCAGTCACCCCAGAGCGACCTAGAATGCACCCAGGGATCCCAGGGTACACGCAATCACCCCAGAGCGACCTAGAGTGCACCCAGGGATGCTACAGTACACCCAGTCACCCAAGAGCGACCCAGATTGCAGCCACGGATCCCAGATTGCACCGATACACCCCACATTAATCCAGAGTGCACCCAGGGATCCCAGAGTGCACCCAGTCACCTCAGATGGATCCCAGAGTGCAGCCAGGGATCCCGGAGTGCACCCAGTCACCCCACAATGATCCCAGAGTGCAGCCTTGGATCCCAGAGTGCACCCAGTCACCCCAGAGCGACCTAGAGTGCACCCAGTCACCCCAGAGCGACCTAGAATGCACCCAGGGATCCCAGAGTACACGCAGTCACCCCAGAGCGACCTAGAGTGCACCCAGGGATGCCAGAGTACACCCAGTCACCCAAGAGCGACCCGGATTGCAGCCACGGATCCCAGATTGCACCGATACACCCCACATTAATCCAGAGTACACCCAGGGATCCCAGAGTGCACCCAGTCACCCCACATTGATCCCAGAGTGCAGCTAGGAATCCCAGAGTGCACCCAGTCATCCCACAATGAGCCCAGAGGGCACACAGTCACCCCACAATTATCCCAGAGAGCAGCCAGGGATCCCAGAGTGCACCCAGTCACCCCAGGTTGATCCCAGAGTGCAGCTAGGAATCCCAGAATGCACCCAGTCACCCCATAACGATCCCAGAGTGCACACAGTAACCACATAATGATCCCAGAGTGCAGCCAGGGATCCCAGAGTGCACCCAGTCACCCCACAATGATTCCAGATTGCAGCCAGGGATCCCAGAGTGCACCCAGTCACCCCAGAGTGCACCCAATCACCCCAGAGCGACCCAGATTGCAGCCACGGATCCCAGAGTGCACCTAGTCACCCCACATGATCCCAGAGTGCACCCAGGGATCCCAGAGTGCACCCTGTCACCCCACAATGATCCCAGAGTGCAGCCAGGGATCCCAGAGTGGACCCAGTCACCCCACATGATCCCAGAGTGCACCCAGGGATCCCAGAGTGCACCCTGTCACCCCACAATGATCCCAGATTGCAGCCACGGATCCCAGAGTGGACCCAGTCACCCCACATGATCCCAGAGTGCACCCAGGGATCCCAGAGTGCACCCTGTCACCCCACAATGATCCCAGAGTGCGGCCAGGGATCCCAGAGTGGACCCAGTCACCTCAGATTGATCCCAGAGTGCGGCCAGGGATCCCAGAATGCACCCAGTCACCCCAGAGCGAACTAGAGTGCACCCAGGGATCCCAGTGTGCACCCAGTCACCCCAGAGCGACCCAGATTGCAGCCACGGATCCCAGAGTGCACCGATTCACCCCACATTAATCCAGAATGCACCCAGGGATCCCAGAGTGCACCCAGTCACCCCACAATGATCCCAGAGTGCACCCAGGGATCCCAGAGTGCACCCTGTCAGCCCACAATGATCCCAGAATGCAGCCAGGGATCCCAGAGTGCACCCAGTCACCCCAGAGCGACCTGGAGTCCACCCAGGGATCCCGGAGTGCACCCAGTCACCCCACAATTTTCCCAGTGAGCAGCCAGGGATCCCAGAGTGCACCTAGTCTCCCCACATTAATCCAGAGTGCACCCAGTCACCCCACAATGATCCCAGAGTGCACCCATGGATCCCAGAGTGCACCCTGTCAGCCCACAATGATCCCAGAATGCAGCCAGGGATCCCAGAGTGCACCCTGTCACGCCAGATTGATCCCAGAGTGCAGCCAGGGATCCCGGACTGCACCCAGTCACCCCACAATGATCCCAGAGTGCAGCCAGGGATCCCAGAGTGCACCCCGTCACCCCACAATGATCCCAGAATGCAGCCAGGGATCCCAGAGCGCACCCACTCACCTCAGATTGATCCCAGAATGCAGCCAGGGATCCCAGAGCGCACGCAGTCACCTCAGATGGATCCCAGAGTGCAGCCAGGGATCCCGGAGTGCACCCAGTCACCCCACAATGATGCCAGAGTGCCGCCATGGATCCCAGAGTGCACCCAGTCACCCCAGAGCGACCTAGAGTGCTCCCAGGGATGCCAGAGAACACCCAGTCACCCCAGAGCGACCCAGATTGCAGTCACGGATCCCAGAGTGCACCGATGCACCCCACATTAATCCAGAGTGCACCCAGGGATCCCAGAGTGCACCCAGTCACCCCAGATTGATCCCAGAGTGCAGCCAGGGATCCCAGATTGCACCCGGTCTCCCCAGAGCCACCCCGAGTGCACCCAGGGATCCCAGAGTGCAACCAGTTACGCCACAATGATCCCAGAGTGCAGCCAGGGATCCCAGAGTGCACCCAGTCACCCCAGATTGATCCCGGAGTGCAGCCAGGGATCCCAGAGTGCACTCAGTCACTCCAAAGCGATACAGATTGCAGCCACGGATCCCAGATTGCACCCAGTCACTCCAGATTGATCCCAGAGTGACATTTAGACCACCACCACAATTATTACAACAACAGCAACTTGTATTTATAATATATTTCTCTTGATATGTGTGTATCTGCACACGGACAGAATGGCGGCAAGTACGGCAGCCGGTTGGACAACATAGAGGCAATTGCGGTCGACATCTTGTACAAAATCGTGGCAGCCAAGGCGGCCACCTTGGACAAAATGGCGGTAGGTACCCCACAGCGTGTCCCCAGCAACATCCTGGGGGTCACCATTGACCAGAAACTTAACTGGACCAGCCATATAAATACTGCGGCTACGAGAGCAGGTCAGAGGCTGGATATTCTGCAGTGAGTGACTCACCTCCTGATTCCCCAAAGCCTTCCCACCATCTACAAGGCACAAGTCAGGAGTGTGATGGAATACTCTCCACTTGCCTGGATGAGTGCAGCTCCAACAACACTCAAGAAGCTCGACACCACCCAGGACAAAACAGCCCACTTGATTAGCACCCCATCCACCACCTTAAACATTCACTCCCTTCACCACCAGCGCACTGTGGCTGCAGTGTGTACCATCCACAGGATGTACTGCAGCAGCTTGCCAAGGCTTCTTCGACAGCACCTCCCAAACCCGCGACCTCTACCACCTGGAAGGACAAGAGCAGCAGGCACATGGGAACAACACCACCTGCACGTTCCCCTCCAAGTCAAACATAGAGTCATAGAGTTATACAGCACGGATAGAGGCCAGTCGGCCCATCGTGTCCGCGCCGGCCATCAAGCCCTGTCTACTCTAATCCCATATTCCAGCATTTGGTCCGTAGCCTTGTATGCTATGGCATTTCAAGTGCTCATCCAAATGCTTCTTGAATGTTGTGAGGGTTCCTGCCTCCACAACCCTTTCAGGCAGTGAGTTCCAGACTCCAACCACCCTCTGGGTGAAAAAGTTCTTTCTCAAATCCCCTCTAAACCTCCCGCCTTTTACCTTGAATCTATGTCCCCTTGTAATCGAACCCTCAACGAAGGGAAAAAGCTCCTTAGTATCCATCCTATCTGTGCCCCTCATAATTTTGTACACCTCAATCATGTCCCCCCTCAGCCTCCTCTGCTCCAAGGAAAACAAACCTAATCTTCCCAGTCTCTCTTCATAGCTGAAGCGCTCCAGCCCTGGTAACATCCTGGTGAATCTCCTCTGCACCCTCTCCAAAGCGATCACATCCTTCCTGTAGTGTGGCGACCAGAACTGCACACAGTACTCCAGCTGTGGCCTAACCAGTGTTTTATACAGCTCCATCATAACCTCCTTGCTCTTATATTCTATGCCTCGGCTAATAAAGGCAAGTATCCCATATGCCTTCTTTACCACCTTATCTACCTGTTCCGCCGCCTTCAGGGATCTGTGAACTTGCACACCAAGATCCCTCTGACCCTCTGTCTTGCCGAGGGTCCTCCCATTCATTGTGTATTCCCTTGCCTTGTTAGTCCCTCCAAAGTGCATCACCTCGCACTTTTCCGGGTTAAATTCCATTTGCCACTGTTCCGCCCATCTGACCAACCCATCTATATCGTCCTGCAGACTGAGGCTATCCTCCTCGCTATTTACCACCCTACCAATTTTTGTATCATCAGCGAACTTACTGATCATACCTTTTACATTCATATCCAAGTCATTAATGTAGACCACAAACAGCAAGGGACCCAGCACCGATCCCTGTGGTACCCCACTGGCCACAGGCTTCCAGTCACAAAAACAACCTTCGACCATCACCCTCTGCCTTCTGCCACTAAGCCAGTTTTGTATCCAAAGTGCCAAGGCACCCTGGATTCCATCGGCTCGTACCTTCTTGACCAGTCTCCTGTGGGGGACTTTATCGAAGGCCTTACTGAAATCCATGTATACCACATCCACTGCGTTACCCTCATCCACACGCCTAGTCACCCCCTCAAAAAATTTAATCAAATTAGTCAGACCAAAATTCAATCAAATTAGTCAGACAAAATCCAATCAAATTAGTCAGACTAATTTGTACACATCATCCTGACTTGGAAATATAAAGGGATCCTGGAGGGGATGGCACTGCAGATCGGCTTGTTGAGCTTCAGGGAAGCACTCCTGCTCCTTCGGGCCCACAAGCAGTGCAACAAAGGCACTTCCCTGCAGATCCGGGCCTTCTCACCTCCTCTGATGTGGCATTGATCAGAAGGCCTGGGAACCCAGGCCCCCAGGAGTTAAAAATAATAAAGCTGTAAAAATGGAGGCCGGCAGCCTCCTTATATGCAGTTGGTGACCGACCCGCCTCCTGATAGCGCGTTGGTCGCCTGCCCCCCCTCCCCCAGACCCACACCCATTAAAACCGGAAGTGGGCGGGTTGGAGGCCAGTTGGGGTCGGATTTTAGTTTTTGACAAGATTTACCCAACATCCCATTTGTGGAATTAAAATTTAGACCTAAAAGGATCAGGAGTGTAGCGAGAGCGGGGATATAAAGTGTGGAGGCAGCGGAGAGCTGAGGTTAGAAGGAGTGGGAATATGATGTGCGGAGGGCTAAGACCAGACGGAGCAGGAGCCGAGATCAACTCAAACACAGGCAGAAATGTGAAAGATTAACGTCAGGGTGAGGTCAGAATCAGCGCAGAGAGGAAGGAGAGGCAGAACCCGAGGGAAGTAAGGTAATTATGGGGGAGAAGAATTGAGGTAAAGATCGAAGATAAAGAAGTGGAATAATTAAACCGAGTTTAATATGGGTGAGATTTTACCAAAAGCGTCCATTCGGCTGGGTCAAGATCTTCCAGACCCGGTGACGTCACAGGACAGGAGGTTGGTGATTAATATATATTTTATACTCTCTAAGCTCAGGAAGTGATTTCAACTAGGAACCTATAACTTGCAAATACTAAAAATAAATCAAGTGAATTAACGACATAAAATTATTTAAATAAATAAAACAAGGTTAGATAGAGATGGCAGTGCAGATTGTGTGTTGTGACTGCATCATGTGGGAGTTTGTGGAGACAAGTGTGGTCCTGAACCATCACATCTGCAGTAAGTGTCTGCAACTGGAGGAATTTCGGCTCAGAGTTGTTGAGCTGGCGTCCGATCTGCCGACATTGCGATGCATCATGTAGGGGGAAGAGTTATCTGGACACTTTGATCCAGAAGGCAATCATATCTCTTAGGTTAGGTGGTAGTTTAGATTTGGTTAGTGGCCCAGGGACAGGAGGATTTGCCTGCAAGTCAGGCAGGTATGGGGACCCCAGATGCAGTGGTGGAGGAGGCTCAGTCTTTGCCCTTGTCCAACAGATACGACGTTCTTACTACCTGTGTGGATGGGAACAAAGACTGCAGGGAGGATGGATAAACTGACCACAGAACCCTACAACAGGAGGCCATTCGAGTGGGGGGAGTAAAAAGGAATGTGGTAGTGGTAGGTTACAGTGTGGTCAGGTGGATAGATATTATTCTCTTCAGCCACGACCGGGATTCCCAAAGACTGTGTTGCCTGCCCAGTGCCAGGGTTAAGGACATCTTCTCATGGCTGGAGAAGCTTGGAGCATGAGGGAGAGGATCCAGTTGTCGTGGTCCACGTAGGAACCAATGTCATAAGTAGAACTAGGAATGGGGTTCTGCTACGGGCGTTCGAGGTGCTAGGCTCCAAATTAAAAATCAGATCCTCAAAGGTGATAACCTCTGAATTACTACCCGAACCACACGCAAATTGGCATAGGGTGAAACAGATTAAATGGTGAAATGCATGGCTGAAAGGATGAAGTGGGAGGCGGCGGTTCCAACTTCTTCCAGTTCAGACGAAAGGTCAAGGACCTGAAACGTTAACTCTGCTTCTTTCTCCACAGAGCTGCCTGATTTGCTGAGTATTTCCAACATTTTCTGTTTTTATTGCAGGGGTTTCGATTCATGGGGCACTGGCACTGGTACTGGGGAGCGAGGGAGCTGTTCTGTTGGGACGGGGCCCGCTTAAACCAGGCTGGGACCAGTGTCCTGGTGAATCGAATAACTAGGGTCGTAGATAGGGATTTAAACCGATAAGGAGAAGCGGGGGTTTAAGATAATGTAAATGTATCACTCCAAAGAGCAAAGTTAAGGTTGAAGAGTAGAGGAGCGATTTGGGTAAAAAAAACAAGCCGAGTGTATCAGAAAGGGACAGAGAGTTTAACAAAGGTAATAGGGCATTAATGACTGAGGTCAGAGAAAAGTAATGCAAATTTCAAATTAAAGGCACGATATCTGAATGCACGAAGCATTCGTAACAAGATAAATGAATAGAATTAGAGATAAATGGTTTTGATCCAGTGACCATTACTGAGATGTGGTTGCAGTGTGACCAAGCTTGGGAACTAAATATTCCAAGGTACTTGACTTTTAGAAAAGATAAGCAAAATGGAAAAAGAGGGAGGTAGCACTGATAATAAAGGATGAGATAAAGAGAGTAGTAAGAACGGATCATAGCTCAGAAAATCAGGATGTAGAATCAGTATGGGTGGAGCTAACAAATAACAAGGGGCAGAAATCACAGGTTGTAATAGTTTAACAGTATTGAACAGAGTATAAATCAGGAAATTAGAGAGGCATATAACAAAGGTAATGCAATAATCGTGGGAATTTTAATCTTCATATAGACTGGAAAAACCAAATTGTCAAAAGTAGTTTGGAGGACTAGTTGGTGGAATGCATTCGAGGAAGTTTTCTTGAACAATATGTCGAGTAACCAAATAGGGAATAGGTTATCTTAGATCAGGTATTGTGTGATGAGGCAGGGTTAATTAGTAATTTTATAATAAAGGATCCTATGGGAAAGAGTAATCATAACATGATAGAATTTCACATTAAGTTTGAGAGTGATGTAGTTCAGTCGGAAATTGAGGTCTTAAATTAAACAAAGCCAATTGCGTAGGAATGAGCGAAGAGTTGGCTCAGGTGGATTTGGAAATTAGATTAAAAGATGTGACGGTAGTTTGGAAATGGTGAACATTTAAGAAAGAATTCATAATTCTCAACGAATATACAGGAAAAGTGGCTAACTAGTGAAGTTAAAGATAGTATTAGATTAAAAGAAGAGGCTTGCAATGTTGCTAAAAATAGAGTAAGTCTGAGGATTGGGAGGGTTTTATAAATCAGGAAATGATGACCAAAAATTAATAAAGAGGGAGTAAATAGAATCATAGAATGGTAACAGCAAAGAAGGAGGTCATTCGGCCCGTCGAGTCCATGTCAGCTCTCTGCAAGAGCAATCCAGCTTGTCCCATTGTCCCTCCCTTTCACCATAGCCCTGCAATTTTCACCCTTGAAGTACTTACCCAATTCCCTTTTGAAAGGCAGGATTGAATCTGCCTCCACCTCCATTTGAGGCAGTGTATTCCAGATCCTAACCACTCGCTGCGGAAAAAAGGTTTTTTCCACATGTCGCCTTTGCTTCTTTTGCCAGTCACCTTAAATCTGCGTCCTGTTGTTCTCGACCCTTCTGCCAATGGGAACAGTTTCTCTCTGAACAGTGGGCAGCAGAAGAAGACCTTCACTGACGACAAGGACACAAAGCATCCAGCAGAGGAGCATTCTGGGAGAAGTCGGCTCAGCCACCTCCCCTGATCAGTGGGTAGCAGAAGAAGACCTTCACTGACTACCAGGAGGCAAAGCATCCAGCAGAGGAGCAATCTGGGAGAAGTCGGCTCAGTCATTTCCACTGAAGTGTGGGGAGCAGAAGAAGCCCTTCAGTGACGACCAGGAGGAAAGGCATCCAGCAGAGGAGCATTGTGAGAGAAGTCGGCTCAGTCACCTCCACTGAACAGCGGGTAGCAGAAGAAGCCCTTCAGTGACGACCAGGAGGAAAAACACTCAGCAGAGGAGACAGAGGGGCATTCTGGGAGTTGTCAGCTCAATCATCTCCACTGAACAGTGGGTAGCAGATGAAGCCTTCATTGACTCCCAGCAGGAAAGGCATCCAGCTGAGGAGACAGAGGGGCATTCTGGGTGAAGTCGGCTCAACCGTGGGTTGCAGAAGAACTGGTGTCGAGGAACAGTTAAATCAGATAAAAATTACTGATGGAGATAGTGAATGTGTGACCAAGAGACAGAGGAAGAGTTGGAAGGCAGTGCAGGGGTCGCCTGCGGTCATCTCCCTCCAAAACAGGTATACCGTTTTGGATACTGTTGGGGGAGATAGCTCACGAGGGGAAGGAGACAGAGGGGCATTCGAGGAGAAGTCGGCTCAGTCACCTCCACTGAACAGTGGGCAGCAGAAGGAGCCCTTCAGTGACGACCAAGAGGAAAAGCATCCAGCAGAGGGGCATTCTGGGAGAAGTCGGCTCAGTCATCTTCGCTGAACAGCGGGTAGCAGAAGAATCCCTTCATTGACGACCATGAGGGGAAAAAAAGCAGAGGAGACATCGTGGCACTCTGGGAGACGTCGGCTTAGTCACCTCCACTGAACAGTGGGTAGCAGACGAAGCCCTTCAGTGACGACCAGGAGGAAAAGCATCCAGGAGAGGGGCATTCTTGGAGAAGTCGGCTCAGTCACCTTCACTAAACAGTGGGTAGCAGAAGAAGCCCTTCAGTGACTACCAGGAGAAAAAGCATCCAGCAGAGGAGACAGAGGGGCATTCTGGGAGAGGACGGCTCAGTCACCTCCACTGAACAGTGGGTAGCAGAAGAAGCCCTTCAATGACTACCAGCAGTAAATGCATCCAGCAGAGGAGACAGAGTGGCATTCTGTGAGAAGTCGGGTCAGTCACCTCAACTGCACAGTCGGTAGCAGAAGAAGCCCTTCTGTGGCAACCAAGAGGAAAAGCATCCAGCAGAGGGGCATTTTGGGAGAAGTCGGCTCAGTTACCTTCACTGAACAGTGGGTCGCAGAAGAAGCCCTTCAGTGACTACCAGGAGGAAATGGCATCCAGCAGAGAAGACAGAGGGGAATTCTGAGAGAGGTCGGCTCAGTCGTCTCCAGTGATCAGTGGGTAGCAGAAAACGACCTGCGGTGACGACCTGGAGGAAAAGCATCCAGCAGAGGGGCATTCCAGGAGAAGTCGGCTCAGTCACCTCCACTGAACAAGGGGTAGCAGAAGGCAAATCATCCAGCAGAGGGGCATTCTGGGAGAAGTCGCCTCAGTCACCTCCACAGAACAGCGGTTCGCAGAAGAAGCTCTTCAGTGACGACCAGGAGGAAAAGTTTGCAGCAGAGGAGCATTCTGGGAGAAGTTGGCTCAGTCACCTGCACTGAACAGTGGGTAGCAGAAGAACTGGTGTCGAAGAGCAGTTATATCGGATAAAAATTACTGAGGGAGATAGTGAATGGGTGACGAACAGACAGAGGAAGAGTTAGAAGGCAGTGCAGGGGTCCCCTGCGGTCACCTCCTTCCAAAACAGGTGTAACGTTTTGGATGCTGTTGGGGGAGATGGCTCACCAGGAGAAGGAGACAGAGGTGAATTCTGGGAGAAGTCGGCTCAGTCACCTCCACAGAACAGTGGGTAGCAGAAGAAGTCCTTGAGTGACTACCAGGAGGAAAAGCATCCAGCAGAGAGGCATTGTGGGAGAAGTCGGCTCAGTCACTTTCAGTGAACAGTGGATAGCAGATGAAGCCTTCAGTGACTCCCAGGAGGAAAGGCACCCAGCAGAGGAGACAGAGGGGAATTCTGGCAGAATTCGGCTCAGTCATCTCCACTGAACAGTGGGTAGCAGATGAAGCCTTCATTGACTCCCAGGAGGAAAGGCATCCAGCAGAAGAGACAGAGGGGCATTCTGGGAGAAGTCAGCTCAGTCACCTCCACTGAATAATGGGTAGCAGAAGAAAAGCATCCAGCAGAGGGGCATTCTGGGAGAAGTCGCCCTAGTCACCTCCACAGAACAACGGCTTGCAGAAGAAGCTCTTCAGTGACGAGCAGGAGGAAAAGCATGCAGCAGAGGAGCATACTGGGCGAAGTCGGCTCAGTCGCCTGCACTGTACAGTGGGTAGCAGAATAACTGGTGTCGAAGAGCAGTTATATCAGATAACAATTACTGAGAGAGATAGTGAATGGGTGACCAACAGACAGAGGAAGAGTAAAAGGTCGGTGCAGGGGTCCCCTGCCGTCACCTCCTTCCAAAACAGGTATACCGTTTTGGATACTGTTGGGGGAGATGGCTCACCAGAGGAAGGAGACAGAGGTGCATTCTGGGAGAAGTCGGCTCAGTCACCTCCACTGAACAGTGGGTAGCAGAAGAAGCCCTGCAGTGACTTCCAGAAGGAAACGCATACAGCAGAGGAGACAGAGTGGCATTCTGGGAGAAGTTGGGTCAGTCAACTCCACTGAACAGTCGGTATCAGAAGAAGTCCTTCAGTGACGACCAGAAGGAAAAGCATCCAGCAGAGGGGCATTCTTGGATAAGTGGTTTCAGTCATCTCCACTGAACAGTGGGTAGCAGAAGTACTGGTGTCGAGGAGCAATCAATTCAGATTAAAATTACTGATGGAGGTAGTGAATGGCTGACCAACAGACAGAGGAAGAGTTAGAAGGCAGTGCAGGTGTCCCCTGCGGTCATCTCCCTCCAAATCAGGTATACCGTTTTGGATGCTGTTGGGGGAGACAGCTCACCAGGGGAAGGAGACAGAGGTGCATTCTGGGAGAAGTCGGCTCAGTCGCCTGCACTGGACAGTGGGTAGCAGAAGAACTGGTGTCGAAGAGCAGCTATATCAGATAACAATTATTGAGAGAGATAGTGAATGGGTGACCAACAGACAGAGGAAGAGTTAGAAGGCAGTGCAGGTGTCCCCTGCGGTCATCTCCCTCCAAATCAGGTATACCGTTTTGGATGCTGTTGGGGGAGACAGCTCACCAGGGGAAGGAGACAGAGGGGCAATCTGGGAGAAGTTGGCTCAGTCACCTCCACTGAAAACAAGAAGCTCTTCAGTGACTACCAGGAAGCAAACCATCGAGCAGAGGAGACAGAGGGGCATTCTGAGAGAAGTCGGCTCAGTCACCTCCACTGAACAGTGGGCAGCAGAAGGAGCCCTTCAGTGACGACCAAGAGGAAAAGCATCCAGCAGAGGGGCATTCTGGGAGAAGTCGGCTTAGTCACCTCCACTGAACAGTGGGTAGCAGACGAAGCCCTTCAGTGACTACCAGGAGAAAAAGCATCCAGCAGAGGAGACAGAGGGGCATTCTGGGAGAGGACGGCTCAGTCACCTCCACTGAACAGTGGGTAGCAGAAGAAGCCCTTCAGTGACGACCAAGAGGAGACAAAGGGGCATTCTGGGAGAAGTCGGCTCAGTCACCTCCACAGGACAGTGGGTAGCAGAAGAAGCCCTTGAGTGACTACCATGAGGAAAAGCATCCAGCAGAGAGGCATTGTGGGAGAAGTCGGCTCAGTCACTTTCAGTGAACAGTGGATAGCAGATGAAGCCTTTAGTGACTCCCAGGAGGAAAGGCACCCAGCAGAGGAGACATAGGGGCATTCTGGCAGAATTCGGCTCAGTCATCTCCACTGAACAGTGGATAGCAGGAAACGACCTGCGGTGACCACCAGGAGGAAAAGCATCCAGCAGAGGGGCATTCTGGGAGAAGTCGCCTCAGTCACCTCCACAGAACAACGGCTTGCAGAAGAAGCTCTTCAGTGACGACCAGGAGGAAAAGCATGCAGCAGAGGAGCATACTGGGTGAAGTCGGCTCAGTAGCCTGCACTGTACAGTGGGTAGCAGAAGAACTGGTGTCGAAGAGCAGTTATATCAGATAACAATTACTGAGAGAGATAGTGAATGGGTGACCAACAGACAGAGGAAGAGTAAAAAGTCGGTGCAGGGGTCCCCTGCCGTCAACTCCTTCCAAAACAGGTATACCGTTTTGGATACTGTTGGGGGAGATGGCTCACCAGAGGAAGGAGACAGAGGTGCATTCTGGGAGAAGTCGGCTCAGTCACCTCCACAGAACAGTGGGGAGCAGAAGACGCCCTTCAGAGACCACCAGGAGGAAAAGCATCCAGCATAAAAGCATTCTGGGTAGCAGAAGGAGTCCTTTTGTGACTTTTTGGGGGGAAAGCAGCAAACAATGGAGACAGAGGGTCGTTTCAGGAGAGGTCGGCTCAGTCACCTCCACTGAACAGTGGGTAGCAGATGAAGCCTTCAGTGACTCCCAGGAGGAAAGGCACCCAGCAGAGGAGACACAGGGGCATTCTGGCAGAATTCGGCTCAGTCATCTCCACTGAACAATGGGTAGCAGATGAAGCCTTCATTGACTCCCAGGAGGGAAGGCATCCAGCTGAGGAGACAGAGGGGCATTCTGAGTGAAGTCGGCTCAGTTAACTCCACTGAACCGTGGGTAGCAGAAGAACTGGTGTCGAGGAACAGTTAAATCAGATAAAAATTACTGATGGTGATCGTGCATGTGTGACTAAGAGACAGAGGAAGAGTTGGAAGGCAGTGCAGGGGTCCCCTGCGGTCATCTCCCTCCAAAACAGGTATAACATTTTGGATACTGTTGGGGGAGATAGCTCACGAGGGGAAGGAGACAGAGGGGCATTTTAGGAGAAGTCGGCTCAGTCACCTCCACTGAACAGTGGGTAGCAGAAAAAGCCCTTCAGTGACTACCAGGAGGAAAAGCATCCAGTAGAGGCGACAGAAGAGCATTCTGAGAGAAGTCGGCTCAGTCACCTCGACTGAACAGCGGGTAGCAGAAAAAGCCCTTCGGTAACTGCCAGAAGTAAAATCATCCAGCAGAGGAGCATTTTGGTAGAATTCGGCTCAGTCATCTCCACTTAACAGTGGGTCGCAGAAGGAGCCCTTCAGTGACGACCAGAAGGAAAAGCATGCAGCAGATGAGACAGAGGGGTATTCTGGGGGAAGTCGGCTCAGTCACCTCCATTGAACAGCGGGTAGCAGAAGAAGCCCTTCAGTGACGACCAGGAGGAAAAGCATCCAGCCGAGGGGCATTCTGGGAGAAGTGGGTTCAGTCATCTCCACTGAACAGTGGGTAGCAGAAGAACTGGTGTCGAGGAGCAGTTAATTCAGATTAAAATTACTGATGGAGGTAGTGAATGGCTGACCAACAGACAGAGGAAGAGTTGGAAGGCAGTGCAGGTGTCCCCTGCGGTCATCTCCCTCCAAATCAGGTATACCGTTTTGGATGCTGTTGGGGGAGACAGCTCACCAGGGGAAGGAGACAGAGGGGCATTCTGGGAGAAGTCGGCTCAGTCACCTCCACTGAAAACAAGAAGCCCTTCAGTGACTACCAGGAAGCAAACCATCGAGCAGAGGAGACAGAGGGGCATTCTGAGAGAAGTCGGCTCAGTCACCTCCACTGAACAGTGGGCAGCAGAAGGAGCCCTTCAGTGACGACCAAAAGGAAAAGCATCCAGCAGAGGTGCATTCTGGGAGAAGTCGGCTCAGTCACCTCCACAGGACAGTGGGCAGCAGAAGAAGCCCTTGAGTGACGACCAGGAGGAAAAGTATCCAGCAGAGAGGCATTCTGGGAGAAGTCGGCTCAGTCACTTCCAGTGAACAGTGGGTAGCAGATGAAGCCTTCAATGACTCCCAGGAGGAAAGGCACCCAGCAGAGGAGACACAGGGGCATTCTGGCAGAATTCGGCTCAGTCATCTCCACTGAACAATGGGTAGCAGATGAAGCCTTCATTGACTCCCAGGAGGGGAGGCATCCAGCTGATGAGACAGAGGGGCATTCTGAGTGAAGTCGGCTCAGTTAACTCCACTGAACCGTGGGTAGCAGAAGAACTGGTGTCGAGGAACAGTTAAATCAGATAAAAAATACTGATGGAGATCGTGCATGTGTGACCAAGAGACAGAGGAAGAGTTGGAAGGTAGTGCAGGGGTCCCCTGCGGTCATCTCCCTCCAAAACAGGTATACCGTTTTGGATACTGTTGGGGGAGATAGCTCACGAGGGGAAGGAGACAGAGGGGCATTTTTGGAGAAGTCGGCTCAGTCACCTCCACTGAACAGTGGGTAGCAGAAAAAGCCCTTCAGTGACTACCAGGAGGAAAAGCATCCAGTCGAGGCGACAGAACAGCATTCTGAGAGAAGTTGGCTCAGTCACCTCGAGTGAACAGCGGGTAGCAGAAAAAGCCCTTCGGTAACTGCCAGAAGTAAAATCATCCAGCAGAGGAGCATTTTGGTAGAATTCGGCTCAGTCATCTCCACTTAACAGTGGGTCGCAGAAGGAGCCCTTCAGTGACGACCAGAAGGAAAAGCATGCAGCAGATGAGACAGAGGGGTATTCTGGGGGAAGTCGGCTCAGTCACCTCCATTGAACAGCGGGTAGTAGAAGAAGCCCTTCAGTGACGACCAGGAGGAAAAGCATCCAGCCGAGGGGCCTTCTGGGAGAAGTGGGTTCCGTCATCTCCACTTAACGGTGGGTAGCAGAAGAACTGACGTCGAAGAGCAGTTAATTCAGATTAAAATTACTGATGGAGGTAGTGAATGGCTGACCAACAGACAGAGGAAGAGTTAGAAGGCAGTGCAGGTGTCCCCTGCGGTCATCTCCCTCCAAATCAGGTATACCGTTTTGGATGCTGTTGGGGGAGACAGCTCACCAGGGGAAGGAGACAGAGGGGCATTCTGGGAGAAGTCGGCTCAGTCACCTCCACTGAAAACAAGAAGCCCTTCAGTGACTGCGAGGAAGCAAACCATCGAGCAGAGGAGACAGAGGGGCATTCTGGGAGAAGTCGGATCAGTCACCTCCACTGAACAGTGGGTAGCAGATGGAGCCCTTCAGTGACTCCCAGGAGGAAAAGCATCCAGCAGAGAAGCATTCCGGGTGTAGTCGGCTCAGTCATCTCCACTGAACAGTGGGTAGGAGACGGAGCCCTTCAGTGACTACCAGGAGGAACAGCATCCAGCAGAGGAGCGTTCTGTGAAAAGTCGGCTCAATCATCTCCACTGAACAGTGGGTTGCAGAAGAAGCCCTTAAGTGACTCCCAGGAGGAAAAGCATCCAGCAGAGCGGCATTCTGGCAGAAGTCGGCTCAGTCACCTCCACAGAACAACGGCTTGCAGAAGAAGCTCTTCAGTGACGACCAGGAGGAAAAGCATGCAGCAGAGGAGCATACTGGGCGAAGTCGGCTCAGTCGCCTGCACTGTACAGTGGGTAGCAGAAGAACTGGTGTCGAAGAGCAGTTATATCAGATAACAATTACTGAGAGAGATAGTGAATGGGTGACCAACAGACAGAGGAAGAGTAAAAGGTCGGTGCAGGGGTCCCCTGCTGTCACCTCCTTCCAAAACAGGTATACCGTTTTGGATACTGTTGGGGGAGATGGCTCACCAGAGGAAGGAGACAGAGGTGCATTCTGGGAGAAGTCGGCTCAGTCACCTCCACAGAACAGTGGGGAGCAGAGTAAGCAATTCAGTGACTCACGGGAGGAAAAGCGTCCAGCAGAGGGTCGTTTCAGGAGAGGTCGGCTCAGTCACCTCCACTGAACAGTGGGTCGCAGAAGAAGCCCTTCAGTGATTACCAGGAGGACAGGCATCCAGCAGAGGAGACAGACGTGCATTCTGGGAGAAGTCGGCACAGTCACCTCCATTGAACAGTGGGTTAAAGAAGAAGCCCTGCAGTGACTTCCAGAAGGAAACGCATACAGCAGAGGAGACAGAGTGGCATTCTGGGAGAAGTTGGGTCAGTCAACTCCACTGAACAGTCGGTAGCAGAAGAAGTCCTTCAGTGACGACCAGAAGGAAAAGCATCCAGCAGAGGGGCATTCTGGGAGAAGTCGGATCAGTCATCTCCACTGAACAGTGGGTAGCAGATGGAGCCCTTCAGTGACTCCCAGGAGGAAAAGCATCCAGCAGAGAGGCATTTCGGGTGTAGTCGGCTCAGTCATCTCCACTGAACAGTGGGTGGGAGACGGAGCCCTTCAGTGACTACCAGGAGGAAAAGCATCCAGCAGAGGAGCGTTCTGTGAGAAGTCGGCTCAATCATCTCCACTGAACAGTGGGTTGCAGAAGAAGCCCTTCAGTGACTCCCAGGAGGAAAAGCATCCAGCAGAGCGGCATTCTGGCAGAAGTCGGCTCCGTCACCTCCACTGAACAGTGGGTCGCAGAAGAACTGGTATCGAGGAGCAGTTAAATCAGATAAAAATTACTGATGGAGATAGTGAATTGGTGACAAACAGACAAAGAGTTAGAAGACAGTGCAGTGGTCCCCTGCGGTCATCTCTCTCCAAAACTGGTGTAACGTTTTGGATACTGTTCGGGGAAATGGCTCACGAGGGGAAGGAGTCAGAGGGGCTTTCTGGGAGAAGTCGGCACAGTCATCTCCACTGAAAAGTGGGTTGCAGATGAAGCCCTTCAGTGTCTGCCAGAAGGAAAAGCATACAGCAGAGGGGCATTCTGAGAGAAGTCGGTTCAGTTACTTCCACTGAACAGTGGGTAGCAGAAGAAGCCCTTCAGTGACTTCATGGATGACAGGCATCCTGCAGAGGCGACAGAGGGGCATTCTGAGAAAAGTCGGCTCAGTCACCTCCACTGAACAGTGGGTCGCAGAAGAAGCCCTTCAGTGACTTCCAGGAGGAAAAGCATCCAGCAGAGGGGCATTTTGGGAGAAGTCGTCTCAGTCAACTCCACTGAACAGTGGGTCGGAGAAGAACGGGTGTCGCGGAGCAGTTAAATCAGATAAAAATTGCTGAGGGAGATAGTGAATGGGTGACCAACAGACAGAGGAAAAGAGAGAAGGCAGTGCAGGGGTCCTCTGCGGTCATCTCCCTCCAAAACAGATCTTCCGTTTTGGATACTGTTGGGGGAGATGGCTCACCAGGGGAAGGAGACAAAGGGGCATTCTGGGAGAAGTCGGCTCAGTCACCTCCACTGAACAGTGGGTTGCAGAAAAACCCCTTCAGTGACTACCAAGAAGAAAAACATCCAGCAGCGGAGACAGAGGGGCATTCTGAGTCAAGTCGGCTAAGTCACCTCCACTGAGCAGCGGGTAGCAGAAGAAGCCCTTCAGTGACTACCAGGTGGAAAAGCTTCCAGCTGAGGGGCATTCTGGGAGAAGTCGGCTCAGTCACCTCCACTGAACAGTGGGTTGCAGACAAACTGGTGTCGAGGAGCAGTTCAATCAGATAAAAATTGCTGAGGGAGATAGTGAATGGGTGACCAACAGATGGAGGAAGAGTAAGAAGGCAGTGCAGGGGTCACCTGCGGTCATCTCCCTCCAAAACACGTATACCGTTTTGGATAATGTTGGGGGAGATGGCTCACCAGGGGAAGGTGACAGCGACCAGGTTCATGGCACCGCGGCTGGCTCTGCTGCACAGGGGTGCAGGACAAAAAATGGCAGAGCTATAGTGATAGGGGACTCGATTGTCAGGGCAATAGACAGGCGTTTCTGCGGACGCAACCGAGACTCCAGGATGGTATGTTGCCTCCCTGGTGCAAGGGTCAGGGATGTCTCGGAACGGCTGCAGGACATTCTGGAGGGGGAGGGTGAACAGACAGTTGTCGTGGTGCATAGAGGCACCAATGATATAGTATAGAAACGGGATGAGGTCCTACATCTGAATTTAGGGAGTTAGGAGTTAAACTAATAAGAAGGACCTCAAAGATAGTAATTTCAGGATTGCTACCAGTGCCACGGGCTAGTCAGAGTAGGAATGACAGGATAGCTAGGATGAATACGTGGCTCGAGGGATTCAAATTCCTGGGAATTGGAACTGGTTCTGGAGGCGGTGGGACCAGTACAAATTGGACGGTCTGCATCTGGGCAGGACTGGAACCAATGTCCTCGGGGGACTGTTAGCTAGTGCTGTTGGGGAGGGTTTAAACTAATGTGGCAGGGGGATGGGATCCGATGCAGGAAGTCAATGGGAAGTAAAGTAGTGACAGAAACAAAAGGCAGTAAGGGAGAGTGTACAAAACATGACCGGACAGATGGTCTGAGAAAGCAGGGCAAAGACCAAGGGAAGTCTAGATTAAACTGCATTCATTTCAATGCAAGAAGTCTGATGGGTAAGGCAGATGAACTCAGGGCATGGATGGGTACATGGGACTGGGATGTTATAGCTATTACTGAAACATGGCTAAGGGAGGGGCAGGACTGGCAGCTCAATGTTCCAGGGTACAGATGCTATAAGAAAGATAGAGCAGGAGGTAAGAGAGGAGGGGGAGTTGCGTTCTTGATGAGGGAGAACATCACGGCAGTAGTCAGAGGGGATATATCCGAGGGTTCGCAAACTGAGTCTATATGGGTAGAACTGAAGAATAAGAAGGGAGAGATCACTTTGATAGGATTGTACTACAGACCCCCAAATAGTCAACGGGAAATTGAGGAGCAAATATGTAAGGAGATTACAGACAGCTGCAAGAAAAATAGGGTGGTAATATGAGGGGACTTTAACTTTCCCAACATTGACTGGGACAGCCATAGCATTAGGGGCTTGGATGGAGAGAAATTTGTTGAGTGCATTCAGGAGGAATTTCTCATTCAGTATGTGGATGGCCTGACTAGAGAGGGGGCAAAACTTGACCTCCTCTTGGGAAATAAGGAAGGGCAGGTGACAGAAGTGTTAGTGAGGGATCACTTTGGGACCAGTGATCGTAATTCCATTAGTTGTAAGATAGCTATGGAGAAGGATAGGTCTGGCCCAAAAGTTAAAATTCTAAATTGGGGAAAGGCCAATTTTGATGGTATTAGACAGGAACTTTCAGAAGTTGATTGGGAGAGTCTGTTGGCAGGCAAAGGGACGTCTGGTAAGTGGGAGGCTTTCAAAAGTGTGTTAACCAGGGTTCAGGGTAAGCACATTCCTTATAAAGTGAAGGGCAAGGCTGGTAGAAGTAGGGAACCTTGGATGACTCGGGAGATTGAGGCCCGAGTTAAAAAGAAGAAGGGTCTTGATCGGGTGGATGCAGTAAGGATGTTCCCAAAGATGGGTGAAACTAGAACTAGGGGGCATAATCTTAGAATAAGGGGCTGCTCTTTCAACACTGAGATGAGGAGAAACTTCTTCACTCAGAGGGTGGTAGGTCTGTGGAATTTGCTGCCCCAGGAAGCTGTGGAAGCTACATCATTAGATAAATTTAAAACAGAAATAGACAGTTTCCTAGAAGTAAAGGGAATTAGGGGTTATGGGGAGCGGGCAGGAAATTGGACATGAAGCTGAGTTCGGATCGGTCAATGCCCTGTGGGTGGCGGAGAGGGCCCAGGGGCTATGTGGCCGGGTCCTGCTCCGACTTCTTGTGTTCTTTAGATTTGTGGTTGGGATCAGATCAGCCATGATCTTATTGAATGGCGGAGCAGGCTCGAGGGGCCGATTGGCCTACTCCTGCTCCAATTTCTTATGTTCTTATGTTCTTATGACATGCATAGGCAGCTGGGATCAAGTGGATCCCTTGAAGAGTATAGAGATTGCCGGAGTAGAGTTACGAGAGAAATCAGGAGGGCAAAAAGGGGACATGAGATTGCTTTGGCAGATAAGGCAAAGGAGAATCCAAAGAGCTTCTGCAAATACATAAAGGGCAAAAGAGTAACTAGAGAGAGAGTAGGGCCTCTTAAGGATCAACAAGGTTATCTATGTGCGGAACCACAAGAGATGGGTGAGATCCTAAATGAATATTTCACATCGGTATTTACGGTTGAGAAAGGCATGGATGTTAGGGAACTTGGGGAAATAAATAGTGATGTCTTGACGAGTGTACATATTACAGAGAGGGAGGTGCTGGAAGTCTTAACGCGCATCAAGGTAGATAAATCTCCGGGACCTGATGAAATGTATCCCAGGACGTTATGGGAGGTTAGGGAGGAAATTGCGGGCCCCCTAGCAGAGATATTTGAATCATCGACAGCTACAGGTGAGGTGCCTGAAGATTGGAGGGTAGCAAATGTTGTGCCTTTGTTTAAGAAGGGCGGCAGGTAAAAGCCTGGGAACTACAGACCGGTGAGCCTGACATCTGTAGTGGGTAAGTTGTTCGAGGGTATTCTGAGAGACAGGATCGACAGGCATTTGGAGAGGCAGGGACTGATTAGGAACAGTCAGCATGGTATTGTGAGTGGAAAATCATGTCTCACGAATTGGATTGAGTTTTTTGAAGGGGTAACCAAGAAGATAGATGAGGGCTGTGCAGTCGACGGGATCCAAGGTGAAGTAGCCAATTGGATACAAAATTGGATTGACGACAGGAGACATAGGGTGGTTGTGGAGGGTTGTTTTTTGGACTGGATGCCTGTGTCCAGCGGTGTGCCTCAGGGATCGGTGCTGGGTCCGCTGTTATTTGTTATTTATATTAATGATTTGGATGAGAATTTAGGAGGCATGGTTAGTAAGTTTGCAGATGACACCAAGATTGGTGGCATTGTGGACAGTGAAGAAGGTTATCTAGGATTGCAACTGGCTCTTGATAAATTGGGCCAGTGGGCCGATGAATGGCAGATGGAGTTTAATTTAGATAAATGTGAGGTGATGCATTTTGGTAGATCGAATCGGGCCAGGACCTACTCCGTTAATGGTAGGGCATTGGGGAGAGTTATAGAACAAAGAGATCCAGGAGTACAGGTTCATAGCTCCTTGAAAGTGGAGTCACAGGTGGATAGGGTGGTGAAGAAGGCATTCAGCATGCTTGGTTTCATTGGTCAGAACATTGAATACAGGAGTTGGGATGTCTTGTTGAAGTTGTACAAGACATTAGTAAGGCCACACTTGGAATACTGTGTACAGTTCGGGTCACTCTATTATAGAAAGGATATTATTAAACTAGAAAGAGTGCAGAAAAGATTTACTAGGATGCTACCGGGACTTGATGGTTTGACTTTTCGGGAGAGGTTGGACAGACTGAGCCTTTTTTCCCTGGAGAGTAGGAGGTTTAGGGGTGACCTTATAGAAGTCTATAAAATAATGAGGGGCATAGATAAGGTAGATAGTCAAAATCTTTTCCCAAAGGTACAGGAGTCTATAACGAGGGGGCATAGATTTAAGGTGAGAGGGGAGAGATAAAAAAGGGTCCAGAAGGGCAATTTTTTCACTCAAAGGGTGGTGAGTGTCTGGAACGAGCTGCCAGAGGCAGTAGTGGAGGCAGGTACAATTTTGTCTTTTGAAAAGCATTTGGACAGTTACATGGGTAAGATGGGTAGAGATGGATATGGGCCAAGTGAGGAGGACTTAAAAAACCTGCAAGGGGATATAGACAGGCTGGGTGAGTGGGCGGAGATTTGGCAGATGCAATATAATATTGGAAAATGTGAGGTTATGCACTTTGGCAGGAAAAATCAGAGAGCAAGTTATTTTCTTAATGGCGAGAGACTGGAAAGTACTGCAGTACAAAGGGATCTGGGGGTCCTCGTGCAAGAAAATCAAAAAGTTGGTATGCAGGTGCAGCAGGTGATCAAGAAAGCCAACGGAATGTTGGCTTTTATTGCTAGGGGGATATAATATAAAAACAGGGAGGTATTGCTGCAGTTATATAGGGTATTGGTGAGACCGCACCTGGAATACTGCATACAGTTTTGGTCTCCATACTTAAGAAAAGACATACTTGCTCTCGAGGCAGTACAAAGAAGGTTCACTCGGTTAATCCCGGGGATGAGGGGGCGGACATATGAGGAGAGGTTGAGTAGATTGGGACTCTACTCATTGGAGTTCAGAAGAATGAGAGGCGATCTTATTGAAACATATGAGATTGTGAAGGGTCTTGATCGGGTGGATGCAGTAAGGATGTTCCCAAAGATGGGTGAAACTAGAACTAGGGGGCATAATCTTAGAATAAGGGGCTGCTCTTTCAAAACTGAGATGAGGAGAAACTTCTTCACTCAGAGGGTGGTAGGTCTGTGGAATTTGCTGCCCCAGGAAGCTGTGGAAGCTACATCATTAGATAAATTTAAAACAGAAATAGACAGTTTTCTGGAAGTAAAGGGAATTAGGGGTTATGGGGAGCGAGCAGGAAATTGGACATGAAGCTGAGTTCGGATCGGTCAATGCCCTGTGGGTGGCGCAGAGGGCCCAGGGGCTGTGTGGCCGGGTCCTGCTCCTACTTCTTGTGTTCTTTAGATTTGTGGTTGGGATCAGATCAGCCATGATCTTATTGAATGGCGGAGCAGGCTCGAGGGGCCGATTGGCCTACTCCTGCTCCAATTTCTTATGTTCTTATGTTCTTATGTTCTAAGTGCAGGCAATTGGGACAAGTTTAGTGGTATAAACTGGGCGACATGGACATGTTGGGCCGAAGAGCCTGTTTCCATGTTGTAAACTTCTATGATTCTATGATTCTACATGAGATAAGGGCTCATGGGGTTTGGGATAATATATTAGCATGGATAGAGGATTGGTTAATGGACAGAAAACAGAGGTTAGGGATAAACGGGTCATTCTCAGGTTGGCAGGCTGTAACTAGTGGGGTGCCGCAGGGATCGGTGCTTGGGCCTCAGCTATTTACAATCGATGTTAATGAATTAGGTGAAGGGACCGAGCGTAATGTATCCAAGTTTGCTGACGAAACATAGCAAGGTGGGGAAGTAAGCTGTGAGGAGGACACAAAGTGTCTGAAAAGGGATATAGACAGTTTACGTGAGTGGCAAGAAGGTGTCAGTTGGAATATAATTTGGGGAAATGTGAGGTTATTCGCTTTGGTAGGAAGAATAGAAAAACAGAATATGTTTTAAAAGGTGAGAAATTGTTAAACGTTGGTGTTCAGAGAGATTTGGGTGTCCTTGTACACGAAGCACTGAAAGTTAACATGCAGGTACAGCAAGCAATTAGGAAAGGATATGGTATGTTGGCCTTTATTTCAAGAGTAAGGAAAACTTGTTACAATTGTACAGGGCTTTAGTGAGACCATACCTGGAGTACTGTGTACAGTTTTGGTCTCCTTATCCAAGGAATCTTGCCTTAGAGGCGGTGCAGCAAAGGTTCACTAGATTGATTCCTGGGATGAGAGGGTTGTCCTATGAGGAGAGATTGAGTAGAAAGGGCCTATACTCGCTGGAGTTTAGATGAATGAAAGGTGATCTCATTGAAACATACAAGATTCTGAGGGGGCTTGACAGGGTAGATGCTGAGAGGCTGTTTCCCCTGGCTGGACAGTGTAGAACTAGAGGTCATAGTCTCAGAATAAGGGAGCGGTCATTTAGGACTGAGATGGGGAGGAATTTCTTCACTCAGCGGGTTGTGAATCTTTGGAATTCTCTACCCCACAGGGCTGGGATGCTCAGTCGTTGAGCATGTTCAAAACTGAGATCGATAGATTTTGGTAAATAAGGGAATCAAGAGATAGGGCGGGAAAGTGGAGTTGAGGTAAAAGGTCGGTCAGGATCTTATGGAATGGCGGAGTCGGGTCGAGGGGCCATATGGCCGATTCCTGCTCCTATTTCTTATTTTCTTAACCAGGTACAGTTTTTATACCTCAGCACAAGGCATGAGAAAATCAAGGGACAGTCAAATCTTCAGAAAAAGTGATCGATCCCAGAAGCCGCACTGTAGAAGTACAAATCACCACCAATCCTCACTAATGTTCTCCAGTTAATCCCCCTCCCTAATCAATATGCCAAGACTTGGATTGAAGTTCGCAGACATCTTTTTTACCACTAGTCCTTACAATACTTGAACCATCAAGTACATAAACAGTCCTATAACGCCATTTTCCGGAAACAGAGTTATGACCTGAGGCGAACATTTGATGGGAACACAAGATCGTACCTTTAAGCCAGCAGGACAGGTTCTGTAATATGGGTTTGCCTATCTGATGCATATTCCGTTTGTTCACTGACCTTCTATCTTGAAGGCACTGACTCATGCCGAGGTACACAGCAGCAATCTGCTCTCCGGAACCCCAGGCGATCGGACCTCAGGAAACACGACAATCTCACCCAGTTCTTCATAACCCGATCTCCAGGACAAGCGCGCTTTCCACCAGGAGTCAATAGATTCCACTCAGGACTGAGCGCCCTGCCCGTGTTCCCCATCCCTGCCCAGTGAGCACCAAGAACACACTTAACCCGCAGACTCGACGGCTCAGCACAGAGCGAGCACGAGTTACTGGGTGTATTTACCAACCAGACAGGAATGAATGTTTTAACTGTATCACAAAGCGTTGAGGATCAACATATTATGTTTGCCAGACTCAGAGCACAACAAACAATATAATTAAACGTTGGGCCAGAAATCGTGCAGAGCCGCGAGGCAACGCTCACCAAATAGTGACTGCGGGCTCTCCTTCAATTCGCCACTAAAAATGGAGCGCACTGTTGGGCGTTAATCGGGAGCGATTTCTGGCCCAATATGTTACTTACAGCATCCGTGCTGGTAATGACCTACCAGGTACTCCAATTGCTGCCAGAATAGGGTAATAAACCAATATAAATAATATTGGGGGATTTCAACTTCCCCAATATTAACTGGGATGCTCAGAGTGTAAAAGGCTTAGAGGGTACAAAATTCTTAACGTGCATCCAGGAGAGCTTTTTGAGCCAGCATGTAGAAAGTCCTACAAGAGAGGGGGCGGTACTGGACCTAAATCTAGGGAATGTGGCCGGCCAAGTGGAAGAAGTGCTAGTAGGTGAGCACTTTGGTGACAGTGACCATAATTCGGTGGTCATGGAAAAGGACAGGGAGGGGCCGGAAATAAAGGTTCTAAATTGGGGTAAGGCCGATTTTAATAGGATAAGGCAGGATCTGGCCAAAATGGACTGGGATCAGCTGCTTGTAGGAAAATCCACATCGGAGCAATGGGAGTCTTTCAGAAGGGAGATTGAGACCATACAATGGCAACATGTTCCCGTAAAGGTCAAGGGTGGTTCCAAGAACTCCAGGGAACCTTGGATGTTAGGGGATATACGAGAATGGATTAGGAAAAAAAGGAGGGCTTTTGGCAGATACAAAAGGCTAAAGACGGAGGAAGCCCTAGAGGAGTACAAAAAGTGCAGGGGGATACTTAAAAAAGAAATTAGGAGATCAAGGAGGGGTCATGAAATAACACTGGCGAGCAAAATAAAGGAAAATCCTAAGATGTTTTATAAGTATATTAAGGGTAAGAGGATGACTAGGGAAAAAATAGGGCCCATTAGGGACAAAAATGGCAATCTGTGTGCGGAGCCGGCAGATGTAGGAGGGGTTCTAAATGAATTTTTTGCATCTGTTTTCACTATGGAGAAGGACGATGTAGACATAGAAATACGGCAGAGGGACTGTGATATACTCGAACATATTAACATCGAGCGGGAGGAGGTATTGGCGGTTTTAGCAGGCCTAAAAATGGATAAATCCCCAGGCCCGGACGAAATGTATCCCAGGCTACTGTGTGAGGCAAAGGAGGAGATTGCGGGGGCTCTGACACATATATTCAGAACCTCTCTGGCCACAGGGGATGTGCCAGAGGACTGGAGAACCGCTAATGTTATACCATTATTCAAGAAGGGGAGTAGGGAAAAACCGGGGAACTACAGGCCAGTGAGCCTAACATCAGTGGTAGGAAAATTATTGGAAAAAATTCTGAAGGACAAAATTAGTCTCCACTTGGAGAAGCAAGGATTAATCAGGAATAGTCAACATGGCTTTGTCAAGGGAAGATCATGTCTGACTAATTTGATTGAATTTTTTGAGGGGGTGACTAGGCGTGTGGATGAGGGTAACGCAGTGGATGTGGTATACATGGATTTCAGTAAGGCCTTCGATAAAGTCCCCCACAGGAGACTGGTCAAGAAGGTACGAGCCCATGGAATCCAGGGTGCCTTGGCACTTTGGATACAAAACTGGCTTAGTGGCAGAAGGCAGAGGGTGATGGTCGAAGGTTGTTTTTGTGACTGGAAGCCTGTGGCCAGTGGGGTACCACAGGGATCGGTGCTGGGTCCCTTGCTGTTAGTGGTCTACATTAATGACTTGGATATGAATGTAAAAGGTATGATCAGTAAGTTCGCTGATGATACAAAGATTGGTAGGGTGGTAAATAGCGAGGAGGATAGCCTCAGTCTGCAGGACGATATAGATGGGTTGGTCAGATGGGCGGAACAGTGGCAAATGGAATTTAACCCGGAAAAGTGCGAGGTGATGCACTTTGGAGGGACTAACAAGGCAAGGGAATACACAATGAATGGGAGGACCCTCGGCAAGACAGAGGGTCAGAGGGATCTTGGTGTGCAAGTTCACAGATCCCTGAAGGCGGCGGAACAGGTAGATAAGGTGGTAAAGAAGGCATATGGGATACTTGCCTTTATTAGCCGAGGCATAGAATATAAGAGCAAGGAGGTTATGATGGAGCTGTATAAAACACTGGTTAGGCCACAGCTGGAGTACTGTGTGCAGTTCTGGTCGCCACACTACAGGAAGGATGTGATCGCTTTGGAGAGGGTGCAGAGGAGATTCACCAGGATGTTACCAGGGCTGGAGCGCTTCAGCTATGAAGAGAGACTGGGAAGATTGGGTTTGTTTTCCTTGGAGCAGAGGAGGCTGAGGGGGGACATGATTGAGGTGTACAAAATTATGAGGGGCACAGATAGGATGGATACTAAGGAGCTTTTTCCCTTCGTTGAGGGTTCTATAACAAGGGGACATAGATTCAAGGTAAAAGGCGGGAGGTTTAGAGGGGATTTGAGAAAGAACTTTTTCACCCAGAGGGTGGTTGGAGTCTGGAACTCACTGTCTGAAAGGGTTGTGGAGGCAGGAACCCTCACAACATTCAAGAAGCATTTGGATGAGCACTTGAAATGCCATAGCATACAAGGCTACGGACCAAATGCTGGAATATGGGATTAGAGTAGACAGGGCTGATGGCCGGCGCGGACACGATGGGCCGAAGGGCCTCTATCCGTGCTGTATAACTCTATGACTCTATGACTAAACGAATTCTATCTCCGCAATTGGAGACGAACGCATTTCTCAGTGAAGGCGATTTATTTTGCTGCTGCAAAAGGGAATGCAGACTGCAATAGTCAGGTAACGAAGATAAAACTGTGGGATAATTAGAGTGTAATAAACACCTAATAGGCCGACCTACTGACATTAATAGCAGACTCTTGAACAAATGAGTGATGGTGCCATCTGACCGTTAACAATCACACTTTTACATATCGACCAGCTGAGTAGCCTTTTGGGACAATGAATTGTACAATGACAAAGCCTCAATTTCTAAATTTAATGTAATAAATGAAAATTGCAACCACAAGGACAGAGTGTAAGAAATATCGAAACCTCGTTCACCAATGGGTCATTTTTACTTTAATTTTCCGTGCTGCAAATCCCAGGCTGGTCCTGCGATTCCCCGACCGCCCCACTATACACTTTACTGCAATCAATCACATAGTTTCAGACATTCCCTCTCTTTCTGTGCCTCAGTGTCCACGTCTCCCTCCCTCACATACCCTCGTTCGACATGTCTCCCAAACTTCTCTGTCTGTCAATCTCCCTCTTCCATTCCCACTTTCTCTGGATCTTCATTTTCTTCCTGATTTCCTGTGTTTTTGCCGAACGCGAGTTCACTCAAAATGATTATCCAGATTGAGACGGATAGATGAGGTCAAGACCAATCATTCTTTGTAGCCCTTGTAGGAGACAGTTTTGTGGTTGGGGTTTTGGACAATGGTTGTTGATTGAGCTGCGCCTTACTTTGCCCAAAACAGTCTGGTCACTAACTGGTTCCGCTGGAGTCTGTGGTCGGAGTTATCGTCCAGGAAGTGAAGATCAGGGTTCCATCTTCCGCATATTTTCAGAAAAAGATCAGGGAAAGCGTCGGTCCCGGATCATTCTGTCCCTGTTTAAAAGGGATGTGCTGTCAGTCCAGGATCATTCTGTGTCTGTTTAAAAGGGATGTGCTGTCAGTCCAGGAACATTCCGTCTCTGTTTAAAAGGGATATGCTGTCAGTCGAGGATCATTCTATGTCAGTTTAAAAGGGGTGTGCTGTCAGTCCCGGATCATTCTGTCTCTGTTTAAAAGGGATGTGCTGTCAGTCCCGGATCATTCTGTCTCTGTTTAAAAGGGATGTGCTGTCAGTCCAGGATCATTCTGTGTCTGTTTAAAAGGGATTTGCTATCAGTCCTGATCATTCTGTGTCTGTTTAAAAGGGATGTGCTGTCAGTCCCGGATCATTCTGTGTCTGTTTAAAAGGGATTTGCTATCAGTTCCTGATCATTCTGTGTCTGTTTAAAAGGGATTTGCTGTCAGTCCCGGATCATTCTGTGTCTGTTTAAAAGGGATGTGCTGTCAGTCCCGGATCATTCTGTCTCTGTTTAAAAGGGATGTGCTGTCAGTCCAGGATCATTCTGTGTCTGTTTAAAAGGGATTTGCTGTCAGTCCCGGATCATTCTGTGTCTGTTTAAAAGGGATGTGCTGTCAGTCCCGGATCATTCTGTGTCTGTTTAAAAGGGATTTGCTATCAGTTCCTGATCATTCTGTGTCTGTTTAAAAGGGATGTGCTGTCAGTCCCGGATCATTCTGTGTCTGTTTAAAAGGGATTTGCTATCAGTTCCTGATCATTCTGTGTCTGTTTAAAAGGGGTGTGCTGTCAGTCCCGGATCATTCTGTGTCTGTTTAAAAGGGATGTACTGTCAGTCCCTTATCATTCAGTGTCTGTTTAAAAAGGAGGTGCTGTCAGTCCCGAATCATTCTGTCCCTGTTTAAAAGGGATGTGCTGTCAGTCCCGGATCATTCTGTCTCTGTTTAAAAGGGATGTGCTGTCAGTCCCGGATCATTCTGTCTCTGTTTAAAAGGGATGTGCTGTCAGTCCCGGATCATTCTGTGTCTGTTTAAAAGGGATGTGCTGTCAGTCCCGGATCATTCTGTGTCTGTTTAAAAGGGATTTGCTATCCGTCCCGGATCATTCTGGGTCCATTTAAAAGGGGTGCGCTGTCAGTCCCTGATCATTCTGTGCCTGTTTACAACAGATGTGCTGTCAGTCCTGGATCATTCTGTGTCTGTTTAAAAGGGATGTGCTGTCAGTCCTGGATCATTCTGTGTCTGTTTAAAAGGGATGTGTTGTCAGTCTCTGATCATTCTGTGCCTGTTTAAAAGGGATGTGCTGTCAGTCCCGGATCATTCTCTGTCCGTTTGAATGGTGTATGCTGTCATTCCTGGATCATTCTGGGTCCATTTAAAAGGGGTGTGCTGTCAGTCCCGGATCATTTCTTGTCTGTTCAAATGGGGTATGCTGTCAGTCCCGGATCATTCTGTGTCTGTTTAAAAGGGATGTGCTGTCAGTCCCGAATCACTCTATGTCTGTTTAAATGGGATGTGCTGTCAGTCCCAGATCATTCTGTGTCAGTTTAAAAGGGGTGTGCTGTCACTCCAGGATCATTCTGTGTCAGTTTAAAAGGGATGTGCTGTCAGTCCCGGATCATTCTGTGCCTGTTTAAAAGGGGTGTGCTGTCATTCCCGGATCATTCTGTGTTAGTTTAAAAGGCATGTGCTGACAGTCCCGGATCATTCTGTGTCAATTTAAAAGGGGTGTGCTGTCAGTCCCGGATCATTCTGTGTCTGTTTAAAAGGGATGTGCTGTCAGTCCCGAATCACTCTATGTCTGTTCAAATGGAATGTGCTGTCAGTCCAGGATCATTCTGTGTCTGTTTTAAAGGGGTGTGCTGTCAGTCGCGGATCATTCTGTGTCTGTTTCAAAGGGATGTGCTGTCAGTCCCGGATCATTCTGTTCCTGTTTAAAATGGGTTTGCTGTCAGTCCCGGATCATTCTGTGTCTATTTAAAAGGGATGTGTGGTCAGTCCTGTGTCAATCTGTGTCTGTTTAAAAGGGGTTTGCTGTCAGTCCCGGATCATTCTGTGTCTGTTTAAAATGCATGTGCTGACAGTCCCGGATCATTCTGTCCCCGTTTAAATGGGATGTGCTGTCAGTTCCGGATCATTCTGTGTCTGTTTAAAAGGGATGTGCTGATAGTCCCGGATCATTCTGTCCCCGTTTTAATGGGATGTGCTGTCAGTTCCGGATCATTCTGTGTCTGTTTAAAATAGATGTGCTGTCGTTCCCGGAACATTCTGTGTCTGTTTAAAAGGGATGTGCTGTCAGTCCCGGATCATTCTGTGTCTGTTTAAATGGGATGTGCTGTCAGTTCCGGATCATTCTGTGTCTGTTTAAAAGGGGTGTTCTGTCAGTCCCGGATCATTCTGTGTCTGTTTAAAAGGGGTGTACTGTCAGTCCCGGATCATTCTGTGTCTATTTAAAAGGGATGTGCTATCAGTCCCGGATCGTTCTGCGTCTGTATAAAAGGGATGTGCTGTCAGTCCCGGATCATTCAGTGTCTGTATAAAAGGGATGTGCTGTCAGTCCGGACCATTCTGTGTCCGTTCAAAAGGGATATGCTGTCATTTCGGAATCATACTGTGCCTGTTTCGATGAGATGTGCTATCAGTCCCGGATCATTCTGTCTCTGTTTAAAAGGGATGTGCTGTCAGTCCCGGATCATTCTGTGTCTGTTTAAAAGGGATGTGCTGTCAGTCCCGGATCATTCTGTCCCTGTTTAAAAGGGATGTACTGTCAGTCCCTTATCATTCTGTGTCTGTTCAAAAGGAGGTGCTGTCAGTCCCGAATCATTCTGTCCCTGTTTAAAAGGGATATGCTGTCAGTCCCGAATCATTCTGTCCCTGTTTAAAAGGGATATGCTGTCAGTCCCGGATCATTCTGGGTCCATTTATAAGGGCTGTGCTGTCAGTCCCTGATCATTCTGTGCCTGTTTACAACAGATGTGCTGTCAGTCCTGGATCATTCAGTGTCTGTTTAAAAGGGATTTGCTGTCAGTCCCGGATCATTCTGTGTCTGTTTAAAAGGGATGTGCTGTCAGTCCTGGATCATTCTGTGTCTGTTTAAAAGGGATGTGTTGTCAGTCTCTGATCATTCTGTGTCTGTTTAAAAGGGATGTGCTGTCAGTCCCGGATCATTCTCTGTCCGTTTGAAAGATGTATGCTGTCATTCCTGGATCATTCTGGGTCCATTTAAAAGGGGTGTGCTGTCAGTCCCGGATCATTCCTTGTCTGTTCAAATGGGGTATGCTGTCAGTCCCGGATCATTCTGTGTCTGTTTGAAAGGGATGTGCTGTCAGTCCCGAATCACTCTATGTCTGTTTAAATGGGATGTGCTTTCAGTTCAGGATCATTCTGTGTCTGTTTAAAAGGGATGTGCTGTCAGTCCCGGATCATTCTGTCTCTGTTTAAAAGGGATGTGCTGTCAGTCCAGGATCATTCTGTCTCTGTTTAAAAGGGATGTGCTGTCAGTCCCGGATCATTCTGTGCCTGTTTAAAAGGGGTGTGCTGTCAGTCCAGGATCATTCTGTGCCTGTTTAAAAGGGGTGTGCTGTCAGTCCAGGATCATTCAGTGTCTGTTTAAAAGGGATGTGCTGTCAGTCCCGGATCACTCTGTGTCTGTTTAATAGGGATGTGCTGTCAGTCCCGGATCATTCTGTCCCTGATTAAAAGGGGTTTGCTCTCAGTCCTGGGTCATTCTGAGTGTTTACCGGTGGAAGAGAGATCAGACTGTGAAGTATTAAAGAGCAAGGGGAGCGAGCTGGATCGTCGGGTCTGATTCATAACTCATGTGGATGAAATACTGGGGTGGAGTTAAGTGTTAAATGTCCTGCTTGTGTACCTGGCACATCCTGTTAGATGAGCTCATGTTTCAAACCATGTAGTGGGGCCAAACACGCAACCTTGTGATCTGAAAGATAGAGAACTGCCAACTGAGGCAAGCTGCCAACTGATCCACCGTCACACAGAAGGGAAATTTTCCCAGAATATTTTCAGAGAGTCCCTCCCCGTGCATCGGATTATAAATACAGCCAACTCTCTGAGTCTAGATACAGAACTTGTGAACTCCGGCCGTCTGATCCTGACTCTGAGGAACTCAGCGGAAGATGATCAAAGTCCTGCTCTTGGTATTTGGAGTCCTGGTGCTGACTCACTCCATCAATGTTCAAGGGGGGTTCAGGGAAGATCGTGATGGTTCAGATCTGTACATTTCCCCGATCTGTCAGCACAAAGTGATCAGATAGTTTTGTATTTTTTAATCTATTTTATTCTCTGACTGAAGCTCACGGTTTGATTGGTTAAATGAATATTATTGTAAGAATGATTGAAGAATTTAACCTGAACCAGTTCCACAGGTAAATCCCCCGATTGTTTAGTCGGTACCTGAGCGGGGTGTGGGAATGGTGGGTGTTGTGTGAGGATCCAAACAGACCGGGCATTAAATCACAAATTACTGGCCGGTGCTGAGTCAGCGGATCCCAGCCTGTTTGGGAGACTCTGTAATTGGCCTCAGTACCCAGGCACTATGGAGGGGGAAACTCACAGTTCTTGCTCCCGATCAGTGCTGCCTTCTACAAAGTGTGAGAGTGTGAACGGGATCAGGAACTCCTTCAGCCCCTTTCCCCCACACTCAATGCTCAGACCCACAGATGAAGAATGGTGAATTGGGAGCGATACTGGAGGCGTCTGAGGAACCGATCCCCAGACATGAGTCAGTTTTTCACACAATGAGGGGAGGGGATTGGATCAAAAGGGTTTCAAAACTGGTTTCTTTAATCCTAATAATTCTGCAGCCTTCATCGAGATCAGGATATGAGGACACTAAATAAGTGGAGGAGTCAAGTGGTGAAACTATCAATTTTCAGGAGCCGGGTGTCAGTTTACCTTAGTTGGGAGTTGAGTGACCAAGTTATGGGTTGATGTCCCACTCCAGTACATACAGCCCAGCACTGGGGGAGTGCTGCACTGTTGGAGGTGCCATCTTTTGAATGAATCTTTAAACGGAGACCTTGTCTACCTGTTCATGGGGCAAGAAACACTTGGTGGCATTATTTGAAGATCTGGGAGTTCTTCTGGTGTCTTGGACCAACCTCACTCTCTCAACTAACACAACCAGAAAATCCCCACACTGTCAAATCTCATTTGCTGTTTGTGGGACTTTGCTGTGAGCAATTTGGCGACAAAACAATGTCGGTACTTCAGAAATAATCCTTTGTCTGTGAAACTCTTTGGGCCCTTCTGTTGATGGGAAAGGCTCCATATAAATGTTAGATCTTTCTTTTCTTTGTCTCTAGTCTCAGATAGCGGGAATGCTCGGCTCCATTCTGTGGAAAAACTATTGGGCTGCCCTGGAGAACAAAGAGTGAGTCTCCACAGGTCGGGGAGGGGTCAGTGTGAGGTTTAATGAAGTACAAATGAGCTGAGGTTCATGTGTGGTCCAGAGTCAGTTGCAGTAACACGGACAGACTCAGCTTCATGTTTTCTCATTGTTCTCCCACCCTCTGTGTCCAGAACAGTCAATCAATTAACTCTTCATTTTTGATTTTAGGGCTCATGGATATCTGCAGCTCGCTTGAAGGAATGTGTCGAGAGGGCTCCTGTAACACAAACGAGGAGACTCTGCCGGTATTCTGCCACGATGAGTTCCATTGTTGCAGACCGATTCTCACCAGCCCAAGCTCCCCAAGTTCTCATTGAATTAGAACCTTCGTTCACGGGGAGCAGGCTTTGTTTGATTGCGTCGGTCCCATATCCCCCTGACCCTGTATTACTGCTGTCTGAATAATGGGCTGTACTGAGAAATAAAACTCACTGCATTGATTACAGCTTCATATCCGTGTCTTGTTTCTCTTTAGGATCATTGTGTCCGAGGATGGGTTGTTCAGGGGTCTTATGAGGCTGCGGGAAGATGTGGGAATCGTAGGTAATGGGAAGAGGAAACCGCAGCAGGGAATCTCTGAAAGTGCTCAATAACTCATTCAGAAAGTTACTGAGATAAGACAGGTGTCCCAGAGTGTCAGCACTCTGACCGTTCAAGGTTCAAGATATCTCACTTGAACGGGTTTGTTCAGACAGAATTGGAAGGAGACACACATTGCATCAGATCCAACAGATTGCTTGATGGAACGTTGGAGAAAGAGCTTTACTCTGTATCTAACCCTGTATCTGCCCTGGGAGTGTTTGAAGGGACAATGTAGAGGGAGCTTTACTCTGTATCTAACCCTGTACCTGCCCTTAGAGTGTTTGAAGGGACAGTGTAGAGGCAGCTTTACTCTGTATCTAACCCTGTACCTGCTCTGGGAGTGTTTGATGGGACAGTGTAGAGAGAGCTTTACTCTGTATCTAACCCTGTACCTGCTCTGGGAGTGTTTGATGGGACATTATAGAGGGAGCTTTACTCTGCATCTAACCCTGTACCTGCCCTGGGAGTGTTTGACGGGACAGTGTAGAGGGAGCTTTACTCTGTATCTAACCCTGGACCTGCCTTGGGAGTGTTTGATGGGACAGTGTAGAGGGAGATTTACTCTGTATCTAACCCTGTACCTGCCCTGGGAGTGTTTGATGGGACAGTGCAGAGGGAGCTTTACTCTGTACCTGTTCTGGGAGTGTTTGACGGGACAGTGTAGAGGGAGCTTTACTCTGTATCTAACCCTGTAACTGCCCTGGGAGTGTTTGACGGGACAGTGTAGAGGGAGCTTTACTCCGTATCTAACCCTGTACCTGCCCTGGGAGTGTTTGATGGGATAGTGTAGAGGGAGCTTTACTCTATATCTAACCTGTGCTGTATGTGCCCTGGGTCTGTTTGATGGGACAATGTAGAGGGAGATTGACCAGAGACCCATGTGAAGCTGACATTATAACTCGGTGCTGCTCTGACATCAGTAACTATCTCAAAACCAGTACTTACTGAACAAAAGGTTATTGTTTTAAAGTCAGTGATTATAAAACAACAGCGCTCTTATTATAGAAGAATAAAAAATACAAGAAATATTAAACTGCATTGAGAAGCAGGAATCAAAATATCTCTGCTTCAGTCTCTCTCTCTGCCTCTGCTTTGATCCCTCGGTTTCGTTTCTCTCAATATTTCGCTCTTTGACTCATTTATCTCTCTCTCTCTGTTTAATCTCTTTCTGCCTCTCATCTCTCTGCCTCTGTTTATTTCTCTCTCCATCTGGCTCTGCCACTCCCTGACTCGTTCTCTCTCTCTCATTCACCCTTGCTCGGTCTCTCCTTTCTTTCTCTCACTCTATCTCCACCTCTCTCTCATTCTCTCTGCCTTGTTGTCTCTCTCACTCTGCCCTTTCTCTCTTCTCTGCCTCTCGGTCCCTCTTTTTGCCTCACTCTCTTTCCCCCTCACTCCGACTGGATCGCCCCTCTCTCTTCTCTCTGCCTCATTCTCTCTCTCGCCATCTCTGCCTTTATCCTCTCTCTCTGCCTCATTCTCTCTCTCACACCTTCTCTTCTCTTCTCTTTCTCTAAGCCTGACTCTCTTATTTCCCTCTGTCATTGTTTCCTGTCTCTCTGCCACTTGCTGTCCGTGTTTACCTTCTAATTTAAGATCCCTGATGTAACAGGGCTATCCCAACACAAACACTTTCAGCCTGTACTCTGAACACATTGCATGAGCTGATCACAGCTTCTGCACCCCGAGTTCTCCAATGAGCTGCTCAGGATGTGCAAGGCCCACCAGTGGCCTGGAGTCCTGCAAGATTTCGCTGTTACTCGAGAGGGAAGCCTGCTTTTCGTCCTAACTTCTGTTACCCCTCTGCCTCCACATCCCACCCAGCGCACATTCCTCAACACATTTTATTACCTTCCACCTTCAAGTGACATTTTTATCCATGAATTCTCCAAGTCTCTGATTTGCTTCGCTCTGTAAATCTTCTGGGCCTCCGTTTTCCTTATTTTTGTCAGCCTCTCTCTGTAACTGAATCCGTTTGGTCTATTTATAAATTTACATAAATCTTCTAAATAGCTGGCAAGCAATACCTGCTATTCTGCTGACCGTATTTCCACGCACAACATAGGATAGTAACGAATAACTACAGTAAGTAATTCAGGAGAAACTTCTTCACTCAGGGTGATTAGCATGTGAAGCTTGCTCGCACAGGGAGTAGTTGAGATGAATGGCATTTAAAGAGAAGCTAGATAAATAAATGAGGGAGAAAGGATACATTGACGGGGTGAGAATAAGAGAGGTGGGAGAAGGCTCATATGGAGCATAAACACCGGCAAAGACCAGTTGGGCCGAATGGCCTGTTTCTATGCTGTAAATTCCATGTAATTCTATGGTGAATTCTGAAAAGACGCCGTACGGCATTCGAAACAAACTTTAACAATGGACTTACAAATCTGATTAAATTCTTTGAGGAAGTGACAAGGAGGATTGATGAGGGTAGTGCACTGGATGTAGTCTACATGGATTTTAGTAAAGCATTTGACAAAGTCCCACATGGCAGACTGGTCAGAAAGGTAAAAGCCCGTGGGATACAGGGAAATGTGGCGAATTGGATCCTAAATTGGCTCAGTAACAGGAAACAAAAGGGTAAAAGTCGATGGATGTCTTTGCGAATGGAAATCTGTTTCCAGTGGTGTGTCACAGGGCTCAGTGTTGGGTCCCTTGCTGTTTGTGGTATATATTAATGATTTGGACTTGACTGCAGGGAGCATGATTGGAAAATTTGCAAACGACACAAAAATTGGCCGTGTAGTTGATAGCTTTAGACTCCAAGAAGATATCCTCTTCACTATCAATGGGTTGGTGGAGTGGGCGGAAAAGTGGCAAATGGAGTTCAACCCGGAGAAGTGTGAGGTAATGCACTTAGGGAGGGCAAACAGTAAAAGAGAATACGAGGGGTAGAAGAAGTGAGAGACCTTGGAGTACATGAGCACAGGTCCTTGAAGGTGGCAGTACAGGTTGATAAGGTTGTGAAGAAGGCATACGGAGTGCTCTCTATTATTAGCCGAGGGATAGAGTACAAGAGCAAGGATGTAATGATGGAATTGTATAAAACGCTGGTAAGGCCACAGCTGGAATATTGTGCGCAGTTCTGGTTACTACATTTTTTTATTCGTTCATGGATGTGGGCGTCGCTGGCGAGGCCGGTATTTATTGCCCATCCCTAATTGCCCTCGAGAAGGTGGTGGTGAGCCGCCTTCTTGAACCGCTGCAGTCCGTGTGGTGACGGTTTTCCCACAGTACTGTTAGGAAGGGAGTTCCAGGATTTTGACCCAGCGACGATGAAGGAACGGCGATATATTTCCAAGTCGGGATGGTGTGTGACTTGGAGGGGAACGTGCAGGTGGTGTTGTTCCCATGTGCCTGCTGCTCTTGTCCTTCTTGGTGGTAATGGTCGCGGGTTTGGGAGGTGCTGTCGAAGAAGCCTTGGCGAGTTGCTGCAGTACATCCTGTGGATGGTCCACACTGCAGCCACTGTGCGCCGGGTGGTGAAGGGAGTGAATGTTTAGGGTGGTGGATGGGGTGCCAATCAAGCGAGCTGCTTTGTCCTGGATGATGTCGAGCTTCTTGAATGTTGTTGGAGCTGCACTCATCCAGGCAAGTGGAGAGTATTCCTTCACACTCCTGACTTGTGCTTTGTAGATGGTGGAAAGGCTTTGGGGAGTCAGGAGGTGAGTTACTCGCCGCAGAATACCAAGCCTCTGACCTGCTCTTGTAGCCACAGTATTTATATGGCTGGTCCAGTTAAGTTTCCTGTCAATGGTGACCCCCAGGATGTTGATGGTGGGGGATTCGGTGATGGTAATGCCGTTGAATGTCAAGGGGAGGTGGTTAGACCCTCTCTTGTTGGAGATGATCATTGCCTGGCACTTGTCTGGCACGAATATTACTTGCCACTTATCAGCCCAAGCCTGGATGTTGTCCAGGTCTTGCTGCATGCGGGCTCGGACTGCTTCATTATCTGAGGGGTTGCGAATGGAACTGAACACTGTGCAATCATCAGCGAACATCCCCATTTCTGACCTTATGATGGAGGGAAGGTCATTGATGAAGCAGCTGAAGATGGTTGGGCCTAGGACACTGCCCTGAGGAACTCCTGCAGCAATGTCCTGGGGCTGAGATGATTGGCCTCCAACAATCACTACCATCTTCCTTTGTGCTAGGTATGACTCCAGCCACTGAAGAGTTTTCCCCCTGATTCCCATTGACTTCAATTTGACTAGGGCTCCTTGGTGCCCCACTCGGTCAAATGCGGCCTTGATGTTAAGGGCAGTCACTCCCAGCTCACCTCTGGAATTCAGCTCTTTTGTCCATGTTTGGACCAAGGCTGTAATGAGGTCTGGAGCCGAGTGGTCCTGGCGGAACCCAAACTGAGCATCGGTGAGCAGGTTATTGGTGAGTAAGTGCCGCTTGATAGCAATGTTGACGACACCTTCCATCACTTTGCCGATGATTGAGAGTAGACTGATTGTCCTGCTTTTTGTGGACAGGACATACCTGGGCAATTTTCCACATTGTCGGGTAGATGCCAGTGTTGTAGCTGTAATGGAACAGTTTTTCTGGAGGTGCAGCCAGTTGTGGAGCACAAGTCTTCAGCACATCAGCCGGGGTGTTGTCGGGGCCCATAGCCTTTGCTGTATCCAGTGCACTCAGCCGTTTCTTGATATCACGTGGAGTGAATCGAATTGGCTGAAGACTGGCTTCTGTGATGGTGGGGATTTCGGGAGGAGGCCGAGATGGATCATCCACTCGGCACTTCTGGCTGAAGATGGTTGCAAACGCTTCAGCCTTGTCTTTTGCACTCACATGCTGGACTCCGCCATCATTGAGGATGGGGTTGTTTACAGAGCCTCCTCCTCCCATTAGTTGTTTAATTGTCCACCACCATTCACGACTGGATGTGGCAGGACAGCAGAGCTTTGATCTGATCTGTTGGTTGTGGAATCGCTTAGCTCTGTCTATAGCATGTTGCTTTCGCTGTTTAGCATGCATGCAGTCCTTAGTTGGAGCTTCACCGGGTTGGCACCTCATTTTTAGGTACGCCTGGTGCTCCCAGCATGCTCTTCTGCACTCTTCATTCAACCAGGGTTGATCCCCTGGCTTGTTGGTAATGGTAGAGTGAGGAATATGCCGGGCCATGAGGTTACAGATTGTGCTGGAATACAATTCTGCTGCTGCTGATGGCCCACAGCGCCTCATGGATGCCCAGTTTTGAGCTGCTAGATCTGTTCTGAATCTATTCCATTTAGTACGGTGGTAGTGCCACACAACACGTGTTCTCAGTGCGAAGACGGGACTTCGTCTCCACGAGGACTGTGCGGTGGTCACTCCGACCGATACTATCATGGACAGATGCATCTGGGACAGGTAGATTGGTCAGGATGAGGTCAAGTAAGTTTTTCCCTCGTGTTGGTTCGCTCACCACCTGCCGCAGGCCCAGTCTGGCAGCTATGTCCTTCAGGACTCCGCCAGCTCGGTCAGTAGTGGTGCTACCGAGCCACTCTTGGTGATGGGCGTTGAAGTCCCCCACCCAGAGTACATTCTGTGCCCTTGCTACCCTCAGTGCTTCCTCCATGTGGTGCTCAACATGGAGGAGGACTGATTCATCAGCTGAGGGAGGACGGTACGTGGTAATCAGCAGGAGGTTTCCTTGCCCATGTTTGACCTGATGCCATGTCGGTCAGTCTTGTCCCCGGGTCGGTCCGTCCTGTCCCCCGGGTCGGTCCGTCCTGTCCCCCGGGTCGGTCCGTCCTGTCCCCGGGTCGGTCCGTCCTGTCCCCGGGTCGGTCAGTCCTGTTCCCCGGGTCGGTCAGTCTTGTCACCCGGGTCGGTCCGTACTGTCCCCCGGGTCGGTCAGTCTTGTCCCCCGGGTCGGTCAGTCTTGTCTCCCGGGTCGGTCCGTACTGTCCCCCGGGTCGGTCAGTCTTGTCCCCTGAGTCGGTCCGTACTGTCCCACGGGTCGGTCAGTCTTGTCCCCCGGGTCGGTCAGTCTTGTCACCCGCGTCGGTCCGTACTATCCCACGGGTCGGTCAGTCTTGTCCCCCGGGTCGGTCAGTCTTGTCCCCCGGGTCGGTCCGTCCTGTCCCCCGGGTCGGTCAGTGTTGTCCCCGGGTCGGTCCGTCCTGTCCCCCGGGTCGGTCAGTCTTGTCCCCTGGGTTGGTCAGTCTTGTCCCTGGGTCGGTCCGTACTGTCCCCCGGGTCGGACCGTCCTGTCCCCCGGGTCGGTCAGTGTTGTCCCTGGGTCGGTCCCTCCTGTCCCCCGGGTCGGTCAGTCTTGTCACCCGGGTCGGTCCGTACTGTCCCCCGGGTCGGTCAGTCCTGTCCCCCGGGTCGGTCAGTCTTGTCCCCCGGGTCTGTCCGTACTGTCCCCCGGGTCGGTCAGTCTTGTCCCCTGGGTCGGTCCGTACTGTCCCACGGGTCGGTCAGTCTTGTCCCCCGGGTCGGTCAGTCTTGTCCCCCGGGTCGGTCCGTACTGTCCCACGGGTCGCTCAGTCTTGTCCCCCGGGTCGGTCAGTCTTGTCCCCCGGGTCGGTCCGTCCTGTCCCCCGGGTCGGTCAGTGTTGTCCCCGGGTCGGTCCGTCCTGTCCCCCGGGTCGGTCAGTCTTGTCCCCTGGGTCGGTCAGTCTTGTCCCTGGGTCGGTCCGTACTGTCCCCCGGGTTGGACCGTCCTGTCCCCCGGGTCGGTCAGTGTTGTCCCCGGGTCGGTTCGTCCTGTCCCCCGGGTCGGTCAGTCTTGTCCCCCGGTTCGGTCCGTACTGTCCCCCGGGTCGGTCCGTCTTGTCCCCGGGTCGGTCCGTCTTGTCCCTGGGTCGGTCAGTCTTGTCCCCTGGGTCGGTCCGTACTGTCCCCCGGGTCGGTCCGTACTGTCCCTGGGTCGGTCAGTCTTGTCCCCTGGGTCGGTCCGTACTGTCCCTGGGTCGGTCACTCTTGTCCCTGGGTCGGTCCGTACTGTCCCTGGGTCGGTCACTCTTGTCCCTGGGTCGGTCCGTACTGTCCCCCGGGTCGGTCAGTCTTCTCCCTGGGTTGGTCCGTACCGTCCCCCGGGTCAGTTGGTCTTGTCCCCTGGGTCGGTCCGTACTGTCCCCCGGGTCGGTCTGTACTGTCCCCCAGGTCGGTCATTCTTGTCCCCTGAGTCGGTCCGTACTGTCCCCCGGGTCAGTCAGTCTTGTCCCCTAGGTCGGTCCGTACTGTCCCCCGGGTCGGTCCGCCTTGTCCCCCGGGTCGGTCAGTCTTGTCCCCTGGGTCGGTCCGTAATGTCCCCGGGTCGGTCCGTACTGTCGCCTGGATCGATCCGTATTGTCCAAAGGGTCGGTCAGTCTCGTCCCTGGATCGATCCGTACTGTCCCTTGTATTGGTCGGTCTTGTCCAATGGGTAGTGGAAATTTGGAACTCTTTCCCCCCAAAGAGGATTCTGAGTCAATTGAAATTGGAAGGCTGAGATTGGCCGGTTTTTGTTCTGTTGGGTTATTGAGGGACATCGATTGACAGTGGGGAAATGGAGCTGAGGTACAGATCAGCCAGGGCCATCATGGGGATAGTAGTGAGGATGCCGGTCATGGGTGGGACAGCCCGACCCGCACTGGTATACAGGGTGGAGAACATTGGGATCATTCAAGGGGGTGCACACGACCGTTTCGCAGCGGTCCCACCTTATGTCATAAAGTGGGAGTACGCTTCGACAGGTACTGACCTCTCTGGGTGCTGGAGCTGGGGTGCACACATAATACTGTGTCCCCAGCACTCGAACGCCTATTCTAGACCACAGTGCGGGTTTAAAACTGCTGGTGCACGGCCTATTAACTGTACCATGGAGGTCATGGTACAAGGCCATGTTCCCCACAAGTGCGCCCTCCTACCAGCATGGAAAGCACATCTGGTGTCCGGTGAGTGACAGCAGTTTCTGCTTTAAACCCGAGGCAGAAGATCAAGTGGCCCAGGAACGGATTGTCCCCATTCCTGAACCCTCCACTGTTCACCTCACTGTCAGGGAAAACATAACCAACCTGCAAGACTAAGTCACATTATTCAGCTATAAAATTCCCCTCTCCCCGAACATCTTACTGCCCTACTCAAAGCCGTAGAAATATCACAAAAACATTTCTATACTCTAGAACAAAAGACAGTGGAGATAGGGGCAGAGATTTCGGAGATCATAGTTCCACCCTGGTGGGATATTTTCCAAAGTGTAGAGATCCCTTCCTGGATCAGAATGGCTTCCCATATTTTAGTGATCTGCCAGCTCAGTACAGTCTTCCACTGACTGTGCACAAAGTGCAAGGGGAGGGACAGAATGCTCCGATTCCGACATGAGAGAGCATGGGACGAGCATTACAAGAAAGTCTATGACCAGGGAAGGGACGAGCCTTAAACGTTATGAAGATAAAGTTTTATGACCGTGTATTATTTTTCTGTGTATGTACCATATTTTCCAAGGGGTGTTGGACCCCCTCCGTGCTTGGATATGAATGGAACTGAATTCTTCCCCATGTCTGAATCTGAACACGACACCTAAAGGGGAATGGATGTTTTGGGTCTTAATAGTGAGCTCAGAATATTGAACCACATCAGTCAGACATGACCTGCCCTTCACCAGTCCATGCTGACTCTCTTTGATCAGCTCAGATTTGTTCAAGTGCTCAGTCATTTTATCTTTGTTTGTATCTCTTGTTGACATTAGTTTTTTTTTATTTCATTATTACTCACTTCTCTCAGATTCCCCGCTCTCTGTTCCCGGAAAACTCGAGGTTTTCACCTCCACCATCAGAACTGGAACATCCACTGAGGGAACTTCTGGGGAGATCACATGACCAGGGACTGGGGCGATCACATGACCAGGGACTGGGGCGATCACATGACCAGGGACTGGGGAGACCACATGACCAGGGACTGGGGAGACAGAGAGAGCCCAACTTCCGGTCTACCTCAAAATCATCCCCGCCCCCTCAAACTCTCACTCCCACTCTCTCCTCCCTCACTCCTCCCCCTCACACTCTCACTCCCCCTCTCTCCTCCCTCACACTCTCACTCCCACTCTCTCCTCCCTCACTCCTCCCCCTCACACTCTCACTCCCCCTCTCTCCTCCCTCACACTCTCACTCCCACTCTCTCCTCCCTCACTCCTCCCCCTCACACTCTCACTCCCCCTCTCTCCTCCCTCACTCTACCCACTCACACTCTCACTCCCCCTCTCTCCTCCAACTCACACTCTCACTCTCCCTCTCTCCTCCCTCACTCCTCCCCCTCACACTCTCACTTCCCCCTCTCTCCTTCCTCACTCCTCCCCCTCACACTCTCACTCCCCCTCTCTCCTCCCTCACTCCTCCCCCTCACACCCTCACTCACCCTCTCTCCTCCCTCACTCCAACCCCTCACAATTTCACTCCCGCTCTCTCCTCCCTCACTCCTCCCCCTCACACTCTCACTCCCCCTCTCTCCTCCCTCACACTCTCACTCCCCGCTCTCCTCCCTCACTCCTCCCCCTCACACTCTCACTCCCCATCTCTCCTCCCTCACTCCTCCCCCTCACACTCTCACTGCCCCTCTATCCTCCCTCACTCCTCCCCCTCACACTCTCACTTCCCCCTCTCTCCTTCCTCACTCCTCCACCTCACACTCTCACTCCCCCTCTCTCTTCCCTCACTCCTCCCCCTCACACTCACCCTTTCTCCTCCCTCACTCCTCCGCTTCACACTCTCACTCCCGCTCTCTCCTCCCTCACTCCTCCCCCTCACACTCTCACTCCCCCTCTCTCCTCCCTCACACTCTCACTCCCCGCTCTCCTCCCTCATTCCTCCCCCTCACACTCTCACTCCCCATCTCTCCTCCCTCACTCCTCCCCCTCACACTCTCACTGCCCCTCTATCCTCCCTCACTCCTCCCCCTCACACTCTCACTTCCCCCTCTCTCATTCCTCACTCCTCCACCTCACACTCTCACTCCCCCTCTCTCTTCCCTCACTCCTCCCCCTCACACTCACCCTTTCTCCTCCCTCACTCCTCCTCCTCATACTCTCACTCCCCCTCACTCCTCCCGCCTCAATCCCCCTCACACTCTAACTCCCCCTCACTCCTCCTCACACTCTCACTCCCCCTCTCTCCCACTCGCTCCTCCCCCTCACACTCCCCCTTCCTGCTCCTCACGCTCACTCCCCCTAACACTCTCACTCAACCTCTCTCCTCCACCTCACAACCCCTCACTCCTCCCCCTCACACTCTCACTCCCCCTCACTCCGCCTCACACTCTCACTCCCCCTCACTCGCCCTCGCACTCGCAATCCCCCTCACTCCTCCCCCTCACTCCTCCCCCTCACTCCCCTCACAATCTCACGCACCCTCTCTTCTCCTCTCTCCACCCCCACACTCCCCCTCTCTACTCCTCACACTCACTCCCCCCTCACATTCTCCCTCCCCTCACACTCTCACTCTCCCCTCACTCCTTCTCACACTCTCACTCCCTCTCACACTCATTCCCCTCACACTCACTCCTCCCCCTCACTCCCCTAACACTCTCACTTCCCCTCTCTCCTCACCCTCACTTTCTCATTCCCCCTTTCTCCTCCCCCTCACACTCTCACTCCTCCCCCTCACTCCTCCCCCTCACTCCTCCCCCTCACTCCTCTCACACTCTCACTCCCCCTCACTTCTCCTCTCTCCACCCACACACTCCCCCTCTCTACTCCTCACACTCACTCCCCCCTCACATTCTCCCTCCCCTCACACTCTCACTCTCCCCTCACTCATTCTCACACTCTCACTCCCCCTCACACTCATTCCCCTCACACTCACTCCTCCCACTCACTCCCCTCACACTCTCACTTCCCCTCTCTCCTCAACCTCACTTTCTCATTCCCCCTTTCTCCTCCCCCTCACACTCTCACTCCTCCCCCTCACACTCCCCCTCTCGCCTCCCCCTCACACTCTCACTCCCCCTCTCTCCTCCCCACTCTCTCCCCCTCACTCCTCCAACCTCACTCCCCCTCACACTCTCACTAACCTTCTCTCCTCCCCCTCACACTCACTCCCCCTCACTCTCACTCCCCCTCACTCCTCCTCTCTCCTCCCCCTTACACTCTCACTCCACCTTTCTCCTCCCCCTCACACTCTCACTCCTCCCCCTCACTCCCCCTCACACTCTCACACACCCTCTCTCCTCCCCCTCACACTCTCACTCCCCCTCTCTCCTCCCCCTCACACTCTCACTCCCCCTCACTCCTCCCCATCACTCCCCCTCACACTCTCACTCCCCCTGTCTCCTCCCCCTCACATTCTCACTCCGCCCCCCACACTCTCACTCCCCCTCTCTCCTCCCTCTCACACTCTCACTCCCCCTCACTCCTCCAACTCACTTCCCCTCAAACTCTCACTCCCCCTCTCTCCTCCCCCTCACACTCTCACTCCCCCTCTCTCCTCCCCCTCACACTCTCACTCCCCCCTCACTCCTCCCCATCACTCCCCCTCACACTCTCACGCCCCCTCTCTCCTCCCTCTCTCACTCTCACTCCCCTCACACTCACTACCCCTTACTCCCCCTCACACTCACTCCTTCCCCCTCACTCCCCTCACACTCTCACTTCCCCTCTCTCCTTCCCCTCACTTTCTCATTCCCTCTTTCTCCTCCCGCTCACACTCTCACTCCACCCCCTCACTCCACCTCACACTCCCCCTCTCTCCTCCCCCTCACATTCTCACTCCCCCTCTCTCCTCCCTCTCACACTCTCACTCCCCCTCTCTCCTCCCCACTCTCTCCCCCTCACTCCTCCACCCTCACTCCCCCTCACACTCTCACTCCCCTTCTCTCCTCCCCCTCACACTCACTCCCCCTCGCTCTCACTGCCCCTCACTCCTCCTCTCTCCTCCCCCTCACACTCCCCCTTTCACCTCCCCCTCACACTCTCACTCCTCCCCTCACTCCGCCTCACACTCTCACTCTCCCTCTCGCCTCCCCCTCACACTCTCACTCCCCCTCTCTCCTCCCCGTCACACTCTCACTCCCCCTCACTCCTCCCCATCACTCCCCCTCACACTCTCACTCCCCCTTTCTCCTCCTCTCACACTCTCACTCCTCCTCCTCTCACTCACACTCCCCCTCACTCCTTCCCATCTCTCCTCCTCCTCACACTCTCACTCCCCCCTCACTCCTCCTGCCTCAATCCCCCTCACACTCTAACTCCCCCTCACTCCTCCTCACACTCTCACTCCCCCTCTCTCCCACTCGCTCCTCCCCCTCACACTCCCCGTTCCTGCTCCTCACGCTCACTCCCCCTCACACTCTAACTCCCCCTCTCTCCTCCACCTCACACCCTCACACCCCCTCACTCCTCCCCCTCACACTCTCACTCCCCCTCACTCCGCCTCACACTCTCACTCCCCCTCACTCCCCTCGCACTCGCAATCCCCCTCACTCATCCCCCTAACTCCTCCCCCTCACTCCCCTCACACTCTCAGGCACCCTCACTTCTCCTCTCTCCACCCCCACACTCCCCCTCTCTACTCCTCACACTCACTCCCCCCTCACATTCTCCCTCCCCTCACACTCTCACTCTCCCCTCACTCCTTCTCACACTCTCACTCCCTCTCACACTCATTCCCCTCACACTCACTCCTCCCCCTCACTCCCCTAACACTCTCACTTCCCCTCTCTCCTCACCCTCACTTTCTCATTCCCCCTTTCTCCTCCCCCTCACACTCTCACTCCTCCCCCTCACACTCCCCCTCTCGCCTCCCCCTCACACTCTTACTCCCCCTCTCTCCTACCCACTCTCTCCCCCTCACTCCTCCAACCTCCCTCCCCCTCACACTCTCACTCCCCCTCTCTCCTCCCCCTCACACTCTCACTCCCCCTCACTCCTCCCCATCACTCCCCCTCACACTCTCACTCCCCCTTTCTCCTCCCCTCACACTCTCACTCCTCCCCCTCTCACTCACACTCCCCCTCACGCCTTCCCATCTCTCCTCGTCCTCATACTCTCACTCCCCCTCACTCCTCCCGCCTCAATCCCCCTCACACTCTAACTCCCCCTCACTCCTCCTCACACTCTCACTCCCCTCTCTCCCACTCGCTCCTCCCCCTCACACTCCCCCTTCCTGCTCCTCACGCTCACTCCCCCTAACACTCTCACTCCCCCCTCTCTCCTCCACCTCACAACCCCTCACTCCTCCCCCTCACACTCTCACTCCCCCTCACTCCGCCTCACACTCTCACTCCCCCTCACTCCCCCTCGCACACGCAATCCCCCTCACTCCTCCCCCTCACTCCTCCCCCTCACTCCTCTCACACTCTCACTCCCCCTCACTTCTCCTCTCTCCACCCACACACTCCCCCTCTCTACTCCTCACACTCACTCCCCCCCCTCACATTCTCCCTCCCCTCACACTCTCACTCTCCCCTCACTCCTTCTCACACTCTCACTCCCCCTCACACTCATTCCCCTCACACTCACTCCTCCCCCTCACTCCCCTCACACTCTCACTTCCCCTCTCTCCTCAACCTCACTTTCTCATTCCCCTTTCTCCTCCCCCTCACACTCTCACTCCTCCCCCTCACACTCCCCCTCTCGCCTCCCCCTCACACTCTCACTCCCCCCTCTCCTCCCCACTCTCTCCCCCTCACTCCTCCACCCTCACTACCCCTCACACTCTCACTCCCCTTCTCTCCTCCCCCTCACACTCACTCCCTCTCGCTCTCACTGCCCCTCACTCCTCCTCTCTCCTCCCCCTCACACTCCCCCTTTCACCTCCCCCTCACACTCTCACCTCCTCTCCTCACTCCGCCTCACACTCTCACTCACCCTCTCGCCTCACCCTCACACTCTCACTCCCCCTCTCTCCTCCCCCTCACACTCTCACTCCCCCTTTCTCCTCCCCTCACACTCTCACTCCTCCCCCTCTCACTCACACTCCCCATCACTCCTTCCCATCTCTCCTCCTCCTCATACTCTCACTCCCCCTCACTCCTCCCGCCTCAATCCCCTCACACTCTCACTCCCCCTCAATCCTCCTCACACTCTCACTCCCCCTCTCTCCCACTCGTTCCTCCCCCTCACACTCCCCCTTTCTGCTCCTCACGTTCACTCCCCCTCACACTCTCACTCCCCCTCACTCCCCCTCGCACTCGCCATCCCCCTCACTCCTCCCCCTCACTCCTCCCCCTCACTCCCCTCACACTCTCACTCCCCCTCACATCTCCTCTTTCCACCCCCACACTCCCCCTCTCTACTCCTCACACTCACTCCCCCTCACATTCTCCCTCCCCTCACACTCTCACTCTCCCCTCACTCCATCTCACACTCTCACTCCCCCTCACACTCATTCCCCTCACACTCACTCCTCCCCCTCACTCCCCTCACACTCTCACTTCCCCTCTCTCCTCACCCTCACTTTCTCATTCCCCATTTCTCCTCCCCCTCACACTCTCACTCCTCCCCCTCACACTCCCCCTCTCGCCTCCCCCTCACACTCTCACTCCCCCTCTCTCCTCCCTCTCACACTCTCACTCCCCCTCACTCCTACCCCCTCACTCCCCCTCACACTCTCACTCCCCCTCACACCTCCCCCTCACACTTCACTCCCCCTCTCTCCTCACCCCTCACTCCGCCTCACACTCTCACTCCTCCTCACTCCTCCCCCTCACACTCTCACTCCCCGTCTCTCCTCCCCCTCACTGCTCCCTCTCACTCCCCCTCACTCTCACTCCATCTGACTCCTCCCCCTCACACTCTCACTCCACCTCACTCCTCCCCCTCACACTCTCACTCCCCCTTTCTCTTCCCCCTCACAATCTCACTCCCCTCACTCCTCCTCCTCACTCGCCCTCGTACTCTCACTCCCCCTATCTCCTCCCCCTCACACTCTCACTCCCCCTCTCTCATCCCCCTCACACTCTCACTCCGCCCCCCACACTCTAACTCCCCCTCTCTCCTCCCTCTGACACTCTCACTCCCCCTCACTCCTCCAACTCACTCCCCCTCAAACTCTCACTCACCCTCTCTCCTCCCCCTCACACTCTCACTCCCCCTCTCTCCTCCCCCTCACACTCTCACTCCCCCTCACTCCTCCCCATCACTCCA
>NW_027139292.1:300000-396679 GCF_035084215.1 Heptranchias perlo
AATCTCCATAATAAAGAGATAATCACCCCCACAATAAATAGATAATCACCCCCATAATAAATAGATAATAAACCCCGTAATAAAAAGATAATCACCACCATAATAAAAAGATAATCACGACCATAATAAATAGATAATCAACCTGTAATTAGTTGATAATCATCCTCATAATGGGCAGATTATCACCCCCTTAATTAATAGATAATCACCCCCATAATAAATAGATAATCGCCCTGTAATGAATAGATCATCACCAACATAATAAATAGATAATCACCCCCATAATATAGAGATAATCACCCACATAATAAATAGATAATCACCCTTCTAATTAATTGATAATCATTCCGGTAATCAGCAGATAATCACCCCCTTAATTAATAGATAATCAGTCCCATAATAAATAGATGATCACCCACATAATAAATAGATAATCACCCTGTAATTAATTGATAATCATCCCCATAATCAGCAGATATTAATCTCCATAATTAATAGATAATCACCCCCATAATAAATAGATAATCATCCCCATAATAAATTGAAATCACCCACATAATAAATAGATAATCACCCCCATAATCAATAGATAATCACCTCCATAATTAATAGATAATCACCATATAATAAATATATAATCACCCCCATAATGAATAGATAATCATCCCATAATAAATAGATAAACACCCCCATAATCAATAGATAATCACCACATAATCAATAGATAATCACCACCATAATAAATAGATAATCACCAACATAATCAATAGATAATCAGCCCCATAATCAATGGATAATCACCACATAATCAATAGATAATCACCCCATAATAAATAGAGAGTCACCACATAATCAATAGATAATCATCCCCGTAATCAATAGATATTCACCACCATAATCAATAGATAATCACCTCCACGATAAATAGATAATCACCCCCATAATCAATAGCTAATCACCACCATAATCAATAGATAATCACCCCCATAATATAAAGATAATCGCGCCCAAAATAAATGGATAATCACCCATAATAAATAGACAATCACCTCCATAATCATCAGATAATCACCCCGATAATACATAGATAATCACCACCATAATTAATAGATAATCAACCCAAAATAAATAGATCATCATCCCCATAATAAATATAATCACCCTGTCATTAATCGATATTCACCCCCATAATAAATAGACAATCACCCCCATAATAAATAGATAATCACCCTGTAATTAATAGATCATCACCCTGTAATTAACAGATCATCACCCCCATAATAAATAGATAATCACCCCCCAAATCAATAGATAATCACCCACATATTAAATACTTAATCACCCTGTAATTAATAGATAATCACCCCCATAATAAATAGATAGTCACCACCATTATCAATAGATAATCATCCCCGTAATCAATAGATATTTACCACCATAATCAAAAGATAATCACCTCCATGATAAATAGATAATCACCCCCATAACCAATAGCTAATCATCACCATAATCAACAGATAATCACCCTCAAAATAAATAGTTAATCAACCCCATAATCAATAGGTAATCACCCTCATAATAAATAGATAATCACCCCCATAATCAATGGGAAATCACCCCCATAATAAATAGATAATCACCAACATAATAAATAGATTATCACCCTGATAATCAAAAATCAACCCCACAATCAATAAATAATCACCCCAATAATCAATGGATGATCACCCTCATAATCAATAGGTAATCATGTCCATATTGAATAGATAATCACCCCCATAATCGATAGATAATCACCCCCATAATCAATCGGTAATCACCCCAATAATAATTAAATAATCACCACATAATAAATAGATCATCACCCTTATAATCAACAATCAACCCCACAATCAATAGATATTCACCCCAATAATCAATGGATGATCACCCTCAAAATCAATAGGTAATCACGTCCATATTGAATAGATAATCACCCCATAATCAATCGATAATCACCCCAATAATAATTAAATAATCGCCACATAATAAATAGATAATCACCCCCATAATCAATAGATAATCACCCCCATAATCAATAGATAATCACCTCCATAATTAATAGATAATCACCCTTATAATCAACAATCAACCCCACATTCAATAGATAATCATCCCAATTATCAATGGATGATCACCCTCATAATCAATAGGTAATCATGTCCATATTGAATAGATAATCACCCCCATAATCGATAGATAATCACCCCCATAATCAATCGGTAATCACCCCAATAATAATTAAATAATCACCACATAATAAATAGATCATCACCCTTATAATCAACAATCAACCCCACAATCAATAGATATTCACCCCAATAATCAATGGATGATCACCCCAATAATTAATAGATAATCACCCATATAATAAATAGACAATCACCCCCATAATAAATAGATAATCACACCTATAATAAATAGATAATCACCCCCATAATAAATAGACAATCGCCCCAATAATAAAGAGATAATCACCCCCATAATAAATAGATAATCACCCCCATAATAAATAGATAATCACCCCTATAATAAATAGATAATCACCCCGATAATAAATAGATAATCACCCCCATAATAAACAGATAATCACCCCCATAATAAATAGATAATCACCCCCATAATTCATAGATAATCACCCCCATAATAAATAGATAATCACCCCTATAATAAATAGATAATCACCCCCATAATAAATAGACCATCACCCCCATAATAAATAGACAATCACCCCTATAATAAATAGATAATCACCCCTATAATAAATAGATAATCACCCCCATAATAAATAGATAATCACCCCTATAATAAATAGACAATCAGCCCTATAATAAATAGACAATCACCCTTATAATAAATAGATAATCACCCCCATAATAAAGAGATAATCACCCCCATAATAAATAGAAAATCACCCCCATAATCAATAGATAAACATCCCCATAATAAAAGACAATCAACCCCATAATAAATAGATAATCACCCCTATAATAAATAGACAATCACCCCCATAATCAATAGATAATCACCCCTATAATAAATAGATAATCACCCCCATAATAAATAGACAATCACCCCCATAATAAATAGACAATCACCCCCATAATAAATAGATAATCACCCCCATAATAAATAGATAATCACCCCCATAATAAATAGATAATCACCCCCAAAATGAATAGATAATCACCCCCATAATGAATAGACAATCACCCCTATAATGAAAAGATAATCACCCCTATAATAAATAGATAATCACCCCCATAATAAATAGATAATCACCCCCATAATAAATAGACAATCACCCCTATAATAAATAGATAATCACCCCCATCATAAATAGATAATCACCCCCATAATAAATAGACAATCACCCCCATAATAAATAGATAATCACCCCTATAATAAATAGACAATCACCCCCATAATAAATAGATAATCACCCCTATAATAAATAGACAATCATCCCCATAATAAATAGACAATCACCCCCATAATAAATAGATAATCACCCCCATCATAAATAGATAATCACCCCCATAATTAATAGATAATCACCCCCATAATAAATAGATAATCACCCCCACCATAAATAGATAATCATCCCCATAATGAATAGATAATCACCCCATAATCAATCGATAATCACCCCAATAATAATTAAATAATCGCCACATAATAAATAGATAATCACCCCCATAATCAATAGATAATCACCCCCATAATCAATAGATAATCACCTCCATAATTAATAGATAATCACCCTTATAATCAACAATCAACCCCACATTCAATAGATAATCATCCCAATAATCAATGGATGATCACCCTCATAATCAATAGGTAATCATGTCCATATTGAATAGATAATCACCCCCATAATCGATAGATAATCACCCCCATAATCAATCGGTAATCACCCCAATAATAATTAAATAATCACCACATAATAAATAGATCATCACCCTTATAATCAACAATCAACCCCACAATCAATAGATATTCACCCCAATAATCAATGGATGATCACCCTCAAAATCAATAGGTAATCACGTCCATATTGAATAGATAATCACCCCCATAATCAATCGATAATGACCCCAATAATAATTAAATAATCGCCACATAATAAATAGATAATCACCCCCATAATCAATCGGTAATCACCCCAATAATAATTAAATAATCACCACATAATAAATAGATCATCACCCTTATAATCAACAATCAACCCCACAATCAATAGATATTCACCCCAATAATCAATGGATGATCACCCCAATAATTAATAGATAATCACCCATATAATAAATAGACAATCACCCCCATAATAAATAGATAATCACCCCTATAATAAATAGATAATCACCCCCATAATAAATAGATAATCACCCCTATAATAAATAGACAATCGCCCCAATAATAAAGAGATAATCACCCCCATAATAAATAGATAATCACCCCCATAATAAATAGATAATCACCCCTATAATATATAGATAATCACCCCGATAATAAATAGATAATCACCCCCATAATAAACAGATAATCACCCCCATAATAAATAGATAATCACCCCCATAATAAATAGATAATCACACCCATAATTCATAGATAATCACCCCCATAATAAATAGATAATCACCCCTATAATAAATAGATAATCACCCCCATAATAAATAGATAATCACCCCCATAATTAATAGACAATCACCCCCATAATAAATAGATAATCACCCCTATAATAAATAGACAATCACCCCCATAATAAATAGATAATCACCCCTATAATAAATAGATAATCACCCCCATAATAAATAGACAATCACCCCCATAATAAATAGACAATCACCCCTATAATAAATAGATAATCACCCCTATAATAAATAGATAATCACCCCCATAATAAATAGATAATCACCCCTATAATAAATAGACAATCAGCCCTATAATAAATAGACAATCACCCTTATAATAAATAGATAATCACCCCCATAATAAAGAGATAATCACCCCCATAATAAATAGAAAATCACCCCCATAATCAATAGATATTCATCCCCATAATAAAAGACAATCAACCCCATAATAAATAGATAATCACCCCTATAATAAATAGACAATCACCCCCATAATCAATAGATAATCACCCCTATAATAAATAGACAATCACCCCCATAATAAATAGATAATCACCCCCATAATAAATAGACAATCACCCCCATAATAAATAGATAATCACCCCCAAAATAAATAGATAATCATCCCCATAATAAATAGACAATCACCCCTATAATGAAAAGATAATCACCCCTATAATAAATAGACAATCATCCCCATAATAAATAGACAATCACCCCCATAATAAATAGATAATCACCCCCATCATAAATAGATAATCACCCCCATAATTTATAGATAATCACCCCCACCATAAATAGATAATCATCCCCATAATGAATAGATAATCACCCCATAATGAATAGATAATCACCCCCATAATTAATAGATAATCACCCCCATAATAAATAGATAATCACCCCCATAATAAATAGATAATCACCCCCAAAATAAATAGATAATCACCCCTATCATAAATAGACAATCACCCCCATAATAAATGGATAATCACCCCTATAATAAATAGACAATCACCCCCATAATAAATAGACAATCACCCCCATAATAAATAGATAATCACCCCCATAATAAATAGACAATCACCCCTATAATAAATAGATAATCACCCCCATAATAAATAGACAATCACCCCCATAATAAATAGACAATCACCCCTATAATAAATAGACAATCACCCCCATAATAAATAGATAATCACCCCCATAATAAATAGATAATCACCCCCATAATAAATAGATAATCACCCCCAAAATGAATAGATAATCACCCCCATAATGAATAGACAATCACCCCTATAATGAAAAGATAATCACCCCTATAATAAATAGATAATCACCCCCATAATAAATAGATAATCACCCCCATAATAAATAGACAATCACCCCTATAATAAATAGATAATCACCCCCATCATAAATAGATAATCACCCCCATAATAAATAGACAATCACCCCCATAATAAATAGATAATCACCCCTATAATAAATAGACAATCACCCCCATAATAAATAGATAATCACCCCTATAATAAATAGACAATCATCCCCATAATAAATAGACAATCACCCCCATAATAAATAGATAATCACCCCCATCATAAATAGATAATCACCCCCATAATTAATAGATAATCACCCCCATAATAAATAGATAATCACCCCCACCATAAATAGATAATCATCCCCATAATGAATAGATAATCACCCCATAATCAATCGATAATCACCCCAATAATAATTAAATAATCGCCACATAATAAATAGATAATCACCCCCATAATCAATAGATAATCACCCCCATAATCAATAGATAATCACCTCCATAATTAATAGATAATCACCCTTATAATCAACAATCAACCCCACATTCAATAGATAATCATCCCAATAATCAATGGATGATCACCCTCATAATCAATAGGTAATCATGTCCATATTGAATAGATAATCACCCCCATAATCGATAGATAATCACCCCCATAATCAATCGGTAATCACCCCAATAATAATTAAATAATCACCACATAATAAATAGATCATCACCCTTATAATCAACAATCAACCCCACAATCAATAGATATTCACCCCAATAATCAATGGATGATCACCCTCAAAATCAATAGGTAATCACGTCCATATTGAATAGATAATCACCCCCATAATCAATCGATAATGACCCCAATAATAATTAAATAATCGCCACATAATAAATAGATAATCACCCCCATAATCAATCGGTAATCACCCCAATAATAATTAAATAATCACCACATAATAAATAGATCATCACCCTTATAATCAACAATCAACCCCACAATCAATAGATATTCACCCCAATAATCAATGGATGATCACCCCAATAATTAATAGATAATCACCCATATAATAAATAGACAATCACCCCCATAATAAATAGATAATCACCCCTATAATAAATAGATAATCACCCCCATAATAAATAGATAATCACCCCTATAATAAATAGACAATCGCCCCAATAATAAAGAGATAATCACCCCCATAATAAATAGATAATCACCCCCATAATAAATAGATAATCACCCCTATAATATATAGATAATCACCCCGATAATAAATAGATAATCACCCCCATAATAAACAGATAATCACCCCCATAATAAATAGATAATCACCCCCATAATAAATAGATAATCACACCCATAATTCATAGATAATCACCCCCATAATAAATAGATAATCACCCCTATAATAAATAGATAATCACCCCCATAATAAATAGATAATCACCCCCATAATTAATAGACAATCACCCCCATAATAAATAGATAATCACCCCTATAATAAATAGACAATCACCCCCATAATAAATAGATAATCACCCCTATAATAAATAGATAATCACCCCCATAATAAATAGACAATCACCCCCATAATAAATAGACAATCACCCCTATAATAAATAGATAATCACCCCTATAATAAATAGATAATCACCCCCATAATAAATAGATAATCACCCCTATAATAAATAGACAATCAGCCCTATAATAAATAGACAATCACCCTTATAATAAATAGATAATCACCCCCATAATAAAGAGATAATCACCCCCATAATAAATAGAAAATCACCCCCATAATCAATAGATATTCATCCCCATAATAAAAGACAATCAACCCCATAATAAATAGATAATCACCCCTATAATAAATAGACAATCACCCCCATAATCAATAGATAATCACCCCTATAATAAATAGACAATCACCCCCATAATAAATAGATAATCACCCCCATAATAAATAGACAATCACCCCCATAATAAATAGATAATCACCCCCAAAATAAATAGATAATCATCCCCATAATAAATAGACAATCACCCCTATAATGAAAAGATAATCACCCCTATAATAAATAGACAATCATCCCCATAATAAATAGACAATCACCCCCATAATAAATAGATAATCACCCCCATCATAAATAGATAATCACCCCCATAATTTATAGATAATCACCCCCACCATAAATAGATAATCATCCCCATAATGAATAGATAATCACCCCATAATGAATAGATAATCACCCCCATAATTAATAGATAATCACCCCCATAATAAATAGATAATCACCCCCATAATAAATAGATAATCACCCCCAAAATAAATAGATAATCACCCCTATCATAAATAGACAATCACCCCCATAATAAATGGATAATCACCCCTATAATAAATAGACAATCACCCCCATAATAAATAGACAATCACCCCCATAATAAATAGATAATCACCCCCATAATAAATAGACAATCACCCCTATAATAAATAGATAATCACCCCCATAATAAATAGACAATCACCCCCATAATAAATAGACAATCACCCCTATAATAAATAGATAATCACCCCTATAATAAATAGATAATCACCCCCATAATAAATAGACAATCACCCCTATAATAAATAGACAATCACCCCTATAATAAATAGATAATCACCCCCATAATAAATAGATAATCACCCCTATAATAAATAGATAATCACCCCTATAATAAATGGACAATCACCCCCATAATAAATAGATAATCTACCCCATAATAAATAGACAATCACCCCTATAATAAATAGACAATCACCCCTATAATAAATAGATAATCACCCCCATAATAAATAGACAATCACCCCTATAATAAATAGATAATCACCCTCTAATTAATAGATAATCAACCCCATAATTAATAGATAATCAACCCCATAATAAATAGACAATCACCCCTATAATAAATAGATAATCACCCCCATAATAAATGGATAATCACCCCCATAATTAATAGATAATCACCCTCTAATTAATGGATAATCAACCCCATAATAAATAGATAATCACCCTGTAATTAATAGATAATCACCCTGTAATTAATAGATCATCACCCTCATAATAAATGGATCATCACTCCATAATAAATAGATAATCACCCCGATAATAAATAGATAATCACCCTCTAATCAATAGATAATCACCCCCATAATTAATAGATAATAACCCCCAAAATCAATAGATAATCACCCTGTAATTAATAGATAATCACCCCCATAATCAGTAGATAATCACCCTGTAATTAATAGATAATCACCCCCATAATCAATAGTCAATCATCCATAAAATAAATAGACAATCACCCCAAAAATTAATAAATAATGATCCCATAATAAATAGATAATAACCCTCAAAATCAATAGACAATCACCACCATAATCAATAGATAATCACCACCATAATAAATAGATAATCACCCTGTAATTAATAGATCATCACCCACATAATAAATCGATAATCACCCTCTAATTAATAGATAATCATCCATATAATAAACAGATAATCATCCTCATAATCAATAGATAATAACCCAGTAATTAATAGATAATCATCCCCATAATCAATAGATAATCACCACCATAATCAATAGATAATCATCCCCATAATGAATACATCATCATCCGCATAATAAATAGATAACCACCCCCATAATAAATAGGTAATCACCCTGTAAGTAATAGATAATTACTCCCATAATCAATAGATAATTACCCGCACAATCAATACATAATCACCCTGTAATTAATAGATAATCACCCCTATAATAAATAGATAATCACCCTCTAATCAATAGATATACACCCCCATAATAAATATATAATCACCCCCATAATCAATAGATAATCACCTCCATAATCAATAGATAATCACCCTCATAATCAATGGATAATCACCCCCATAATAAATAGATAATCACCCTGTAATTAATTGATAATGATCCCCATAATCAGCAGAAAATCACCCCCTTAATTAATAGATAATCACCCCCATAATAAATAGATAATCACCTACATAATAAATAGACAATCATCCCCATAATAAGTAGATAATCACCCACATAATAAATAGATAAGCACCCTGTAATTAATTGATAATCGTTCCAATAATCAGCAGATAATCATCTCCATAATAAATAGATAATCACCCTCACAATCAATAGATAATCATCCACATAATAAATAAATAATCACCCAGTAATTAATTGATAATCATCCCCATAATCAGTAGATAATCACCCCCATAATATTAAGATAACAACCCCATAATCAATAGATAATCACCCACATAATAAATAGATAATCACCCCATAATAAATAGATAATAACCCTGTAATTAATTGATAATTACTCCCTTAATTCATAGATAATCACACCCATAATAAATAGATAATCACCACGATAATCAATAGATAATCACCCTGTAATTAATAGAAAATAAACCCCATAATAAACAGATAATCACCCTGTAATTAATAGATAATCACCCCATAATAAATTGACAATCACCCCCATAATAAATAGATAATCACCCCAATAATAAATAGATAATCACCCCAATAATAAATAGATAATCACCCCGATAATAAATAAATAATCACCTTGTAATTAGTTGATAATCATCCCAATAATCAGCAGATAATCACGCCCTTAATTAATAGATAATCACCCCCTTAATTAATAGATAATCACCCACCTAATCAATAGGTAATCACCCTGTAATTAATAGATCATCACCCACATAATAAATAGATAATCACCCTGTAATTAATTGATAATCATCCCCATAATCAGCAGATAATCACCTCCATAATTAATAGATAATCACCCCCATAAGAAATAGATAATCACCCCCATAATAAATAGATAATCACCCTCATTATAAATAGAACATCATCCCTGTAATAAATAAATAATCACCACCTTAATCAATAGATAATCAACTTCATAATAAATAGATAATCCCCCTCATAATAAATAGATAATCACCCCCATAATCAATAGATAATCACCCCCGTAATTAATAGATAATCATCCCCATAATAAATAGATAATCACCGACATAATAAATAGAAAATCACCTCCATAATAAATAGATAATCACCCACATAATAAATAGATAATCACCCTGTAATTAATAGATAATCACCCCCATAATCAATAGTCAATCATCCCCAAAATAAATAGATAATCACCCTTATAATATATAGATAATCACCGTGAAATTAATAGATAATCAACCTCATAATAAATATATAATAACACCCATAAATAATAGATAATCACCCTCATAATAAATAGATATTCACCCCCATAATAAACAGATAATCACCCACCTAATCAATAGATAATCACCCTGTAATTAATAGATCAGCACCCACATAATAAATAGATAATCACCCTCATAATAAATAGATATTCACCCCCATAATAAAACAGATAATCACCCACCTAATCAATAGATAATCACCCTGTAATTAATAGATCAGCACCCACATAATTAATAGGTAATCACCCTCATAATAAATAGATAATCACCCTGTAAATAGTTGATAATCATCCTCATAATGGGCAGATAATCACCCCCTTAATCACCCTGTAATTAATAGATCATCACCAACATAATAAATAGTTTATCACCCCCATAATATAGAGATAATCACCCGCATAATAAATAGATAATCAACTTGTGATTAATTGATAATAATTCCGATAATCAGCAGATAATCACCCCCGTAATTAATAGATAATCACCCCATAATAAATAGATAATCACCTCCATAATCAATAGATAATCACCCTCATAATAAATAGATAATCACCCCCATAATCAATAGATAATCACCCCATAATAAATATATAATCACCCCCATAATCAATAGATAATCACCCCTGTAATTAATAGATAATCACCCCATAATAAATAGATAATCACCCCCATAATAAATAGATAATCACCTCCATAATCAATAGATAATCACCCACATAATAAATAGAAAATCACCTACATAATCAATAGATAATCACCCCCATACTAAATAGATAATCACCACTAAAATATATAGATATTCACCCTGAAATTAATAGATAATCAATCCCATAATAAATAGATAATCACCCTGTAATTAATAGATAATCACCCCCATAATAAATAATCACCCTGTTATTAATAGATATTCACCCCCATAATAAATAGATAATCACCCCCATAATAAATAGATAATCACCCACATAATAAATAGATAATCACCCTGTAATTAATTGATAATCATCCCCATAATCAGCAGATAATAATCTCCATAATAAAGAGATAATCACCCCCACAATAAATAGATAATCACCCCCATAATAAATAGATAATAAACCCCGTAATAAATAGATAATCACCCCCATAATCAGCAGATATTAATCTCCATAATTAATAGATAATCACCCCCATAATAAATAGATAATCATCCCCATAATAAATTGAAATCACCCCCATAATAAATAGATAATCACCCACATAATAAATAGATAATCACCCTGTAATTAATTGATAATCATCCCCATAATCAGCAGATAATAATCTCCATAATAAAGAGATAATCACCCCATAATAAATATATAATCACCCCCATAATCAATAGATAATCACCCCATAATAAATATATAATCACCCCAATAATCAATAGATAATCACCCCTGTAATTAATAGATAATCACCCCATAATAAATAGATAATCACCCCCATAATAAATAGATAATCACCTCCATAATCAATAGATAATCACCCACATAATAAATAGAAAATCACCTACATAATCAATAGATAATCACCCCCATACTAAATAGATAATCACCACTAAAATATATAGATATTCACCCTGAAATTAATAGATAATCAATCCCATAATAAATAGATAATCACCCTGTAATTAATAGATAATCACCCCCATAATAAATAATCACCCTGTTATTAATAGATATTCACCCCCATAATAAATAGATAATCACCCCCATAATAAATAGATAATCACCCACATAATAAATAGATAATCACCCTGTAATTAATTGATAATCATCCCCATAATCAGCAGATAATAATCTCCATAATAAAGAGATAATCACCCCCACAATAAATAGATAATCACCCCCATAATAAATAGATAATAAACCCCGTAATAAAAAGATAATCACCACCATAATAAAAAGATAATCACGACCATAATAAATAGATAATCAACCTGTAATTAGTTGATAATCATCCTCATAATGGGCAGATTATCACCCCCTTAATTAATAGATAATCACCCCCATAATAAATAGATAATCGCCCTGTAATGAATAGATCATCACCAACATAATAAATAGATAATCACCCCCATAATATAGAGATAATCACCCACATAATAAATAGATAATCACCCTTCTAATTAATTGATAATCATTCCGGTAATCAGCAGATAATCACCCCCTTAATTAATAGATAATCAGTCCCATAATAAATAGATGATCACCCACATAATAAATAGATAATCACCCTGTAATTAATTGATAATCATCCCCATAATCAGCAGATATTAATCTCCATAATTAATAGATAATCACCCCCATAATAAATAGATAATCATCCCCATAATAAATTGAAATCACCCACATAATAAATAGATAATCACCCCCATAATCAATAGATAATCACCTCCATAATTAATAGATAATCACCATATAATAAATATATAATCACCCCCATAATGAATAGATAATCATCCCATAATAAATAGATAAACACCCCCATAATCAATAGATAATCACCACATAATCAATAGATAATCACCACCACAATAAATAGATAATCACCAACATAATCAATAGATAATCAGCCCCATAATCAATGGATAATCACCACATAATCAATAGATAATCACCCCCATAATAAATAGAGAGTCACCACATAATCAATAGATAATCATCCCCGTAATCAATAGATATTCACCACCATAATCAATAGATAATCACCTCCACGATAAATAGATAATCACCCCCATAATCAATAGCTAATCACCACCATAATCAATAGATAATCACCCCCATAATATAAAGATAATCACGCCCAAAATAAATGGATAATCACCCATAATAAATAGACAATCACCTCCATAATCATCAGATAATCACCCCGATAATACATAGATAATCACCACCATAATTAATAGATAATCAACCCAAAATAAATAGATCATCATCCCCATAATAAATATAATCACCCTGTCATTAATCGATATTCACCCCCATAATAAATAGACAATCACCCCCATAATAAATAGATAATCACCCTGTAATTAATAGATCATCACCCTGTAATTAACAGATCATCACCCCCATAATAAATAGATAATCACCCCCCAAATCAATAGATAATCACCCACATATTAAATACTTAATCACCCTGTAATTAATAGATAATCACCCCCATAATAAATAGATAGTCACCACCATTATCAATAGATAATCATCCCCGTAATCAATAGATATTTACCACCATAATCAAAAGATAATCACCTCCATGATAAATAGATAATCACCCCCATAACCAATAGCTAATCATCACCATAATCAACAGATAATCACCCTCATAATAAATAGTTAATCAACCCCATAATCAATAGGTAATCACCCTCATAATAAATAGATAATCACCCCCATAATCAATGGGAAATCACCCCCATAATAAATAGATAATCACCAACATAATAAATAGATTATCACCCTGATAATCAACAATCAACCCCACAATCAATAAATAATCACCCCAATAATCAATGGATGATCACCCTCATAATCAATAGGTAATCATGTCCATATTGAATAGATAATCACCCCCATAATCGATAGATAATCACCCCCATAATCAACCGGTAATCACCCCAATAATAATTAAATAATCACCACATAATAAATAGATCATCACCCTTATAATCAACAATCAACCCCACAATCAATAGATATTCACCCCAATAATCAATGGATGATCACCCTCAAAATCAATAGGTAATCACGTCCATATTGAATAGATAATCACCCCATAATCAATCGATAATCACCCCAATAATAATTAAATAATCGCCACATAATAAATAGATAATCACCCCCATAATCAATAGATAATCACCCCCATAATCAATAGATAATCACCTCCATAATTAATAGATAATCACCCTTATAATCAACAATCAACCCCACATTCAATAGATAATCATCCCAATTATCAATGGATGATCACCCTCATAATCAATAGGTAATCATGTCCATATTGAATAGATAATCACCCCCATAATCGATAGATAATCACCCCCATAATCAATCGGTAATCACCCCAATAATAATTAAATAATCACCACATAATAAATAGATCATCACCCTTATAATCAACAATCAACCCCACAATCAATAGATATTCACCCCAATAATCAATGGATGATCACCCCAATAATTAATAGATAATCACCCATATAATAAATAGACAATCACCCCCATAATAAATAGATAATCACACCTATAATAAATAGATAATCACCCCCATAATAAATAGACAATCGCCCCAATAATAAAGAGATAATCACCCCCATAATAAATAGATAATCACCCCCATAATAAATAGATAATCACCCCTATAATAAATAGATAATCACCCCGATAATAAATAGATAATCACCCCCATAATAAACAGATAATCACCCCCATAATAAATAGATAATCACCCCCATAATTCATAGATAATCACCCCCATAATAAATAGATAATCACCCCTATAATAAATAGATAATCACCCCCATAATAAATAGACCATCACCCCCATAATAAATAGACAATCACCCCTATAATAAATAGATAATCACCCCTATAATAAATAGATAATCACCCCCATAATAAATAGATAATCACCCCTATAATAAATAGATAATCACCAACATAATAAATAGATTATCACCCTGATAATCAACAATCAACCCCACAATCAATAAATAATCACCCCAATAATCAATGGATGATCACCCTCATAATCAATAGGTAATCATGTCCATATTGAATAGATAATCACCCCCATAATCGATAGATAATCACCCCCATAATCAACCGGTAATCACCCCAATAATAATTAAATAATCACCACATAATAAATAGATCATCACCCTTATAATCAACAATCAACCCCACAATCAATAGATATTCACCCCAATAATCAATGGATGATCACCCTCAAAATCAATAGGTAATCACGTCCATATTGAATAGATAATCACCCCATAATCAATCGATAATCACCCCAATAATAATTAAATAATCGCCACATAATAAATAGATAATCACCCCCATAATCAATAGATAATCACCCCCATAATCAATAGATAATCACCTCCATAATTAATAGATAATCACCCTTATAATCAACAATCAACCCCACATTCAATAGATAATCATCCCAATTATCAATGGATGATCACCCTCATAATCAATAGGTAATCACGTCCATATTGAATAGACAATCACCCCCATAATCGATAGATAATCACAACAATAATCGATAGATAATCACCCCATAATCAATCGATAATCACCCCAATAATAATTAAATAATCGCCACATAATAAATAGATAATCACCCCCATAATCAATTAATAATTATCCCCATAATAAATAGACAATCACCTCAATAATAATTAAATAATCGCCACATAATCAATAGATAAACACCACCATATTCAATAGAATATCACCCCCATAATCAATAGATAATCACCACCATAATCAATAGATAATCATCCCCATAATCAATAGATAATCATTCCCATAGTAAATAGAAAATCACCCCCATAATCAATAGATAATCACCCCCATAATCAATAGATAATCGCCACATAATAAATAGATAATCACCTTAATTAATTATTAAATAATCGCCACATAATCAAGAGATAAACACCCCCATATTCAATAGATAATCACCCCCATTATCAATAGATAGTCACCACCATAATCAATAGATAATCATCCCCATAGTAAATAGATAATCACCACCATAATCAATAGATAATCATCCCCATAGTAAAAAGAAAATCACCCCCATAATCAATAGATAATCATCCCCGTAATAAATAGACAATCACCTCAATAATAATTAAATAATCACCACATAATCAATAGATAAACACCGCCATATTCAATAGATAATCACCCCCATAATCAATAGATAATAATCCCCATAATCAATAGATAATCATTCCCATCGTAAATAGATAATCACCCCCATAATCAATAGATAATCACCCCCATAATCAATAGATAATCACCCCCATAATAAATATATCATCACCCTCATAATAAATAGATAATCACAACCATAATCAATAGATAGTCACCACGATAATCAATAGATAATCACCTCCACGATAAATAGATAATCACCCCATAATAAAAAGATAATCGCGCCCAAAATAAGTAGATAATCACCCATAATAAATGGACAATCACCTCCATAATCAACAGATAATCACCCCGATAACACATAGATAATCACCCCCATAATCAATAAATTATCATCCCTGTAATAAATAGATAATCACCACCATAACCAATAGATAATCACCCCCATAATCAATAGACAATCACCCCCATAATAAAAAGGTAATCACCCTGAAAATAAACAGATAATCACTTTTAATAAATAGACAATTACCCCCATAATCAATATATAATCACCCTCATAATAAATAGATAATCACCCCCATAATCAATAGATAATCACCCCCATAATAAATAGATAATCACCCCCATAATCAATGGATAATCACCCTAATAATAAATAGATAATCACCCCCAGAATCAATAGATAATCACCCCCATAATAAATAGATAATCACCCCCATAATCAATGGATAATCACCCTCATAATAAATAGATAATCACCCCCATAATCAATAGATAATCACCCCCAGAATCAATGGATAATCACCCCCATAATCAATAGATAATCACCCCATAATAAATAGGTAATCACCCCCATAATGAATAGATAATCACCCCCATAATAAATAGATAATCACCCCTTAATAAATAGATAATCACCCCCATAATAGATAGATAATTACCCCCATAATAAATAGATAATCACCCCTTAATAAATAGATAATCACCCCTTAATAAATAGATAATCACCCCCATAATAGATAGATAATTACCCCCATAATAAATAGGTAATCACCCCCAAAATAAATAGATAATCACCCCATAATAAATAGATAATCACCCCCATAATAAATAGATAATCACCCCCATAATCATTGGATAATCACCCCCATAATAAATAGATAATCACCCCCATAATAAATAGATAATCACTCCCATAATTAATAGATAATCGCCAACATAATAAATAGATCATCACCCTTATAATCAACAATCAACCCCACAATCAATAAATAATCACCCCAATAATCAATGGATGATCACCCTCATAATCAATAGGTAATCACGTCCATATTGAATAGATAGTCACCCCCATAATCGATAGATAATCACCCCCATAATCGATAGATAATCACCCCCATAATCAATAGATACTCACCTCCATAATTAATAGATAATCACCCTTATAATCAACAATCAACCCCACAATCAATAGATAATCATCCCAATAATCAATGGATGATCACCCTCACAATCAATAGGTAATCACGTCCATATTGAATAGATAATCACCCCCATAATCGATATACATTCACCCCCATAGTCGACAGATAATCACCCCGATAATCGACAGATAATCACCCCATAATCAATTGATAATCAACCCAATAATAATAAAATAATCGCCACATAATAAATAGATAATCACCCCAATAATAATTAAATAATCGCCACATAATAAATAGATAATCACCCCAATAATAATTAAATAATCGCCACATAACAAAAGAGATAATCACGCCAATAATAAGTAAATAATTGCCACATAATCAATAGGTAAACACCCCCACAATCAATAGATAATCACCCCCATAATCAATAGATAATCACCCCCATAATAAATAGAAAATCATCCCCATAATTAATAGGTAATCACCCCCATAATCAATAGATAATCAGCCCATAATAAATATATAATCACCACCATAATCAATAGATAATCATCCCCATAATAAATAGAAAATCACCCCCATAATCAATAGATAATCACCACCATAATCAATAGATAATCACCCCCGTAATCAATAGATAATCACCACCATAATCAATAGATAATCATGCCCATAGTAAATAGAAAATCATCCCCATAATAGATAATCACCCCCATAATCAATAGATAATCACCCCCATAATCAATAGATAATCACCACCATAATCAATAGCTAATCACCTCCATGATAAATAGATAATCACCACCATAATCAATAGCTAATCACCACCATAATCGATAATCACCACCATAATCAATAGATAATCATGCCCATAGTAAATAGAAAATCATCCCCATAATAGATAATCACCCCCATAATCAATAGATAATCACCCCCATAATCAATAGATAATCACCACCATAATCAATACATGATCATCCCCATAATCAATAGATAATCACCCTCATAATAAATAGATAATAACCCCATAATAAATATATAATCACCCCCATAATCAATAGATAGTCACCCCCATAATCAATGGATAATCACCCACATAATCAATGGAAAATCACCATCATAATCAATCGATAATCACCCCAATAATAATTAAATAATCGCCACATAATAAATAGATATTCACCCCAATAATAATTAAACAATCGCCACATAATCAATAGATAAACACCCCCACAATCAATAGATAATCACCCCCATAATCAATAGATAATCACCCCCATAATCAATAGATAATCACCACCATAATCAATAGATAATCCACCCCATAGTAAATTGAAAATCATCCCCATAATAAATAGATAATCACGCCCATAATAAATAGATAATCACCCCCATAATCAATAGATAATCACCACCATAATCAATACATAATCATCCCCATAGTAAAAAGAAAATCATCCCCATAATAAATAGATAATCACCCTCATAATAAATAGATGATCACCCTGTAATAAATATATAATTTGCCCCAGAATCAATAGATAATCACCCACATAATCAATGGAAAATCACCACCATAATTAATAGATAATCACCCCCATAATAAATAGAAAATCACCGCCATAATTAATAGGTAATCACCCCCATAATCAATAGATAATCAGCCCATCATAAATATATAATCACCACCATAATCAATAGATAATCACCTCCACGATAAATAGATAATAACCCCCATAATCAATAGCTAATCACCACCATAATCAATAGATAATCACCTCCATAATCAATAGATAATCACCCCCATAATCAATAGATAATCACAACTATTATCAATACATAATCATCCCCATAATCAATAATCACCCTCATAATAAATAGATAATCACCCCATAATAAATATACAATCACCCCCATAATCAATAGATAATCACCCCCATAATCAATGGATAATCACCACCATAATCAATGGATAATCACCACCATAATAAATAGAAAATCATCGCCTTAATAAATAGGTAATCAACTCCATAATTAATAGATAATCACCCCCATAACAAATAGATAATCACCCCCATAATCAATAGATAATCACCCCATAATAAATATGTAATCACCCCCATAATCAATATATAATCACCCCCATAATCAATAGATAATCACCACCATAATCAACAGATAATCATCCCCATAATGAATATATAATCACCACCATAATCAATAGATAATTATCCCCATAATCAATAGATAATCACCCCCATAATCAATGGAAAATCACCCCCATAATAAATAGATAATCACCCCATAAACAATAGATAATCACCCCCAAAATAAATAGATAATCACCCCCATAATCAATAGATAATCACCCCATAATAAATAGGTAATCACCCCATAATCAATAGATAATCACCCCCAGAATCAATGGATAATCACCCCCATAATCAATAGATAATCACCCCATAATAAATAGGTAATCACCCCATAATAAATAGATAATCACCCTCATAATCAATGGAAAATCACCCCCATAATAAATAGATAATCACCCCTTAATAAATAGATAATCACCCCCATAATAGATAGATAATTACCCCCATAATAAATAGGTAATCACCCCCAAAATAAATAGATAATCACCCCATAATATATAGATAATCACCCCATAATAAATAGATAATCACCCCCATAATAGATAGATAATCACCCCCATAATCATTGGATAATCACCCCCTAAATCAATAGATAATCACCCCCATAATCAATAGATAATTACCCCCATAATAAATAGATAATCACCCCCATAATCATTGGATAATCACCCCCTAAATCGATAGATAATCACCCCCATAATCAATAGATAATCACCCCCATAATCGATAGATAATCACCCCCATAATCAATAGATATTCACCACCATAATCAACAGATAATCATCCCCATAATGAATATATAATCACCACCATAATCAATAGATAATTATCCCCATAATCAATAGATAATCACCCCCATAATCAATGGAAAATCACCCCCATAATAAATAGATAATCACCCCATAAACAATAGATAATCACCCCCAAAATAAATAGATAATCACCCCCATAATCAATAGATAATCACCCCATAATAAATAGGTAATCACCCCATAATCAATAGATAATCACCCCCAGAATCAATGGATAATCACCCCCATAATCAATAGATAATCACCCCATAATAAATAGGTAATCACCCCATAATAAATAGATAATCACCCTCATAATCAATGGAAAATCACGCCCATAATAAATAGATAATCACCCCCATAATCAATAGATAATCACCACCATAATCAATACATAATCATCCCCATAGTAAAAAGAAAATCATCCCCATAATAAATAGATAATCACCCTCATAATAAATAGATGATCACCCTGTAATAAATATATAATCTGCCCCAGAATCAATAGATAATCACCCACATAATCAATGGAAAATCACCACCATAATTAATAGATAATCACCCCCATAATAAATAGAAAATCACCGCCATAATTAATAGGTAATCACCCCCATAATCAATAGATAATCAGCCCATCATAAATATATAATCACCACCATAATCAATAGATAATCATCCCCATAATAAATAGAAAATCACCCCCATAATCAATAGATAATCACCACCATAATCAATAGATAATCACCCCCGTAATCAATAGATAATCACCACCATAATCAATAGATAATCATGCCCATAGTAAATAGAAAATCATCCCCATAATAGATAATCACCCCCATAATCAATAGATAATCACCCCCATAATCAATAGATAATCACCACCATAATCAATAGCTAATCACCTCCATGATAAATAGATAATCACCACCATAATCAATAGGTAATCACCACCATAATCGATAATCACCACCATAATCAATAGATAATCATGCCCATAGTAAATAGAAAATCATCCCCATAATAGATAATCACCCCCATAATCAATAGATAATCACCCCCATAATCAATAGATAATCACCACCATAATCAATACATGATCATCCCCATAATCAATAGATAATCACCCTCATAATAAATAGATAATAACCCCATAATAAATATATAATCACCCCCATAATCAATAGATAGTCACCCCCATAATCAATGGATAATCACCCACATAATCAATGGAAAATCACCATCATAATCAATCGATAATCACCCCAATAATAATTAAATAATCGCCACATAATAAATAGATATTCACCCCAATAATAATTAAACAATCGCCACATAATCAATAGATAAACACCCCCACAATCAATAGATAATCACCCCCATAATCAATAGATAATCACCCCCATAATCAATAGATAATCACCACCATAATCAATAGATAATCCACCCCATAGTAAATTGAAAATCATCCCCATAATAAATAGATAATCACGCCCATAATAAATAGATAATCACCCCCATAATCAATAGATAATCACCACCATAATCAATACATAATCATCCCCATAGTAAAAAGAAAATCATCCCCATAATAAATAGATAATCACCCTCATAATAAATAGATGATCACCCTGTAATAAATATATAATTTGCCCCAGAATCAATAGATAATCACCCACATAATCAATGGAAAATCACCACCATAATTAATAGATAATCACCCCCATAATAAATAGAAAATCACCGCCATAATTAATAGGTAATCACCCCCATAATCAATAGATAATCAGCCCATCATAAATATATAATCACCACCATAATCAATAGATAATCACCTCCACGATAAATAGATAATAACCCCCATAATCAATAGCTAATCACCACCATAATCAATAGATAATCACCTCCATAATCAATAGATAATCACCCCCATAATCAATAGATAATCACAACAATAATCAATACATAATCATCCCCATAATCAATAATCACCCTCATAATAAATAGATAATCACCCCATAATAAATATACAATCACCCCCATAATCAATAGATAATCACCCCCATAATCAATGGATAATCACCACCATAATCAATGGATAATCACCACCATAATAAATAGAAAATCATCGCCTTAATAAATAGGTAATCAACTCCATAATTAATAGATAATCACCCCCATAACAAATAGATAATCACCCCCATAATCAATAGATAATCACCCCATAATAAATATGTAATCACCCCCATAATCAATATATAATCACCCCCATAATCAATAGATAATCACCACCATAATCAACAGATAATCATCCCCATAATGAATATATAATCACCACCATAATCAATAGATAATTATCCCCATAATCAATAGATAATCACCCCCATAATCAATGGAAAATCACCCCCATAATAAATAGATAATCACCCCATAAACAATAGATAATCACCCCCAAAATAAATAGATAATCACCCCCATAATCAATAGATAATCACCCCATAATAAATAGGTAATCACCCCATAATCAATAGATAATCACCCCCAGAATCAATGGATAATCACCCCCATAATCAATAGATAATCACCCCATAATAAATAGGTAATCACCCCATAATAAATAGATAATCACCCTCATAATCAATGGAAAATCACCCCCATAATAAATAGATAATCACCCCTTAATAAATAGATAATCACCCCCATAATAGATAGATAATTACCCCCATAATAAATAGGTAATCACCCCCAAAATAAATAGATAATCACCCCATAATATATAGATAATCACCCCATAATAAATAGATAATCACCCCCATAATAGATAGATAATCACCCCCATAATCATTGGATAATCACCCCCTAAATCAATAGATAATCACCCCCATAATCAATAGATAATTACCCCCATAATAAATAGATAATCACCCCCATAATCATTGGATAATCACCCCCTAAATCGATAGATAATCACCCCCATAATCAATAGATAATCACCCCCATAATCGATAGATAATCACCCCCATAATCAATAGATATTCACCACCATAATCAACAGATAATCATCCCCATAATGAATATATAATCACCACCATAATCAATAGATAATTATCCCCATAATCAATAGATAATCACCCCCATAATCAATGGAAAATCACCCCCATAATAAATAGATAATCACCCCATAAACAATAGATAATCACCCCCAAAATAAATAGATAATCACCCCCATAATCAATAGATAATCACCCCATAATAAATAGGTAATCACCCCATAATCAATAGATAATCACCCCCAGAATCAATGGATAATCACCCCCATAATCAATAGATAATCACCCCATAATAAATAGGTAATCATCCCATAATAAATAGATAATCACCCTCATAATCAATGGAAAATCACGCCCATAATAAATAGATAATCACCCCCATAATCAATAGATAATCACCACCATAATCAATACATAATCATCCCCATAGTAAAAAGAAAATCATCCCCATAATAAATAGATAATCACCCTCATAATAAATAGATGATCACCCTGTAATAAATATATAATCTGCCCCAGAATCAATAGATAATCACCCACATAATCAATGGAAAATCACCACCATAATTAATAGATAATCACCCCCATAATAAATAGAAAATCACCGCCATAATTAATAGGTAATCACCCCCATAATCAATAGATAATCAGCCCATCATAAATATATAATCACCACCATAATCAATAGATAATCACCTCCACGATAAATAGATAATAACCCCCATAATCAATAGCTAATCACCACCATAATCAATAGTAATCACCTCCATAATCAATAGATAATCACCCCCATAATCAATAGATAATCACAACAATAATCAATACATAATCATCCCCATAATCAATAATCAGCCTCATAATAAATAGATAATCACCCCATAATAAATATACAATCACCCCCATAATCAATAGATAATCACCCCCATAATCAATGGATAATCACCACCATAATCAATGGATAATCACCACCATAATAAATAGAAAATCATCGCCTTAATAAATAGGTAATCAACTCCATAATTAATAGATAATCACCCCCATAACAAATAGATAATCACCCCCATAATCAATAGATAATCACCCCATAATAAATATGTAATCACCCCCATAATCAATATATAATCACCCCCATAATCAATAGATAATCACCACCATAATCAACAGATAATCATCCCCATAATGAATATATAATCACCACCATAATCAATAGATAATTATCCCCATAATCAATAGATAATCACCCCCATAATCAATGGAAAATCACCCCCATAATAAATAGATAATCACCCCATAAACAATAGATAATCACCCCCAAAATAAATAGATAATCACCCCCATAATCAATAGATAATCACCCCATAATAAATAGGTAATCACCCCATAATCAATAGATAATCACCCCCAGAATCAATGGATAATCACCCCCATAATCAATAGATAATCACCCCATAATAAATAGGTAATCACCCCATAATAAATAGATAATCACCCTCATAATCAATGGAAAATCACCCCCATAATAAATAGATAATCACCCCTTAATAAATAGATAATCACCCCCATAATAGATAGATAATTACCCCCATAATAAATAGGTAATCACCCCCAAAATAAATAGATAATCACCCCATAATATATAGATAATCACCCCATAATAAATAGATAATCACCCCCATAATAGATAGATAATCACCCCCATAATCAATAGATAATTACCCCCATAATAAATAGATAATCACCCCCATAATCATTGGATAATCACCCCCTAAATCGATAGATAATCACCCCCATAATCATTGGATAATCACCCCCTAAATTGATAGATAATCACCCCCATAATCAATAGATAATTACCCCCATAATAAATAGATAATCACCCCCATAATCATTGGATAATCACCCCCTAAATCGATAGATAATCACCCCCATAATCAATAGATAATCACCCCCATAATCGATAGATAATCACCCCCATAATCGATAGATAATCAACCCCATAATCAATAGATACTCACCTCCATAATGAATAGATAATCACCCTTATAATCAACAATCAACCCACAATCAATAGATATTCACCCCAATAATCAATGGATGATCACCCTCACAATCAATAGGTAATCACGTCCATATTGAATAGATAATCACCCCCATAATCGATATACATTCACCCCCATAGTCGACAGATAATCACCCCGATAATCGACAGATAATCACCCCATAATCAATTGATAATCAACCCAATAATAATAAAATAATCGCCACATAATAAATAGATAATCACCCCAATAATAATTAAATAATCGCCACATAATAAATAGATAATCACCCCAATAATAAGTAAATAATTGCCACATAATCAATAGGTAAACACCCCCACAATCAACAGATAATCACCCCCATATTCAATAGATAATCACCCCCATAATAAACAGAAAATCATCCTCATAATTAATAGGTAATCACCCCCATAATCAATAGATAATCAGCCCATAATAAATATATAATCACCACCATAATCAATAGATAATCATCCCCATAATAAATAGAAAATCACCCCCATAATCAATAGAGAATCACCACCACAATCAATAGATAATCACCCCCATAATAAATAGATAGTCACCACCATAATCAATAGATAATCATCCCCGTAATCAATAGATAATCACCACCATAATCAATAGATAATCATGCCCATAGTAAATAGAAAATCATCCCCATAATAGATAATCACCCCCATAATCAATAGATAATCACCCCCATAATCAATAGATAATCACCACCATAATCAATACATGATCATCCCCATAATCAATAGATAATCACCCTCATAATAAATAGATAATAACCCCATAATAAATATATAATCACCCCCATAATCAATAGATAGTCACCCCCATAATCAATGGATAATCACCCACATAATCAATGGAAAATCACCATCATAATCAATCGATAATCACCCCAATAATAATTAAATAATCGCCACATAATAAATAGATATTCACCCCAATAATAATTAAACAATCGCCACATAATCAATAGATAAACACCCCCACAATCAATAGATAATCACCCCCATAATCAATAGATAATCACCCCCATAATCAATAGATAATCACCACCATAATCAATAGATAATCCACCCCATAGTAAATTGAAAATCATCCCCATAATAAATAGATAATCACGCCCATAATAAATAGATAATCACCCCCATAATCAATAGATAATCACCACCATAATCAATACATAATCATCCCCATAGTAAAAAGAAAATCATCCCCATAATAAATAGATAATCACCCTCATAATAAATAGATGATCACCCTGTAATAAATATATAATCTGCCCCAGAATCAATAGATAATCACCCACATAATCAATGGAAAATCACCACCATAATCAATAGATAATCATCCCCATAAAAAATAGAAAATCATCCCCATAATGAATATATAATCACCACCATAATCAATAGATAATTATCCCCATAATCAATAGATAATCACCCCCATAATCAATGGAAAATCACCCCCATAATAAATAGATAATCACCCCATAAACAATAGATAATCACCCCCAAAATAAATAGATAATCACCCCCATAATCAATAGATAATCACCCCATAATAAATAGGTAATCACCCCATAATCAATAGATAATCACCCCCAGAATCAATGGATAATCACCCCCATAATCAATAGATAATCACCCCATAATAAATAGGTAATCACCCCATAATAAATAGATAATCACCCTCATAATCAATGGAAAATCACCCCCATAATAAATAGATAATCACCCCTTAATAAATAGATAATCACCCCCATAATAGATAGATAATTACCCCCATAATAAATAGGTAATCACCCCCAAAATAAATAGATAATCACCCCATAATATATAGATAATCACCCCATAATAAATAGATAATCACCCCCATAATAGATAGATAATCACCCCCATAATCATTGGATAATCACCCCCTAAATTGATAGATAATCACCCCCATAATCAATAGATAATTACCCCCATAATAAATAGATAATCACCCCCATAATCATTGGATAATCACCCCCTAAATCGATAGATAATCACCCCCATAATCAATAGATAATCACCCCCATAATCGATAGATAATCAACCCCATAATCAATAGATACTCACCTCCATAATGAATAGATAATCACCCTTATAATCAACAATCAACCCCACAATCAATAGATATTCACCCCAATAATCAATGGATGATCACCCTCACAATCAATAGGTAATCACGTCCATATTGAATAGATAATCACCCCCATAATCGATATACATTCACCCCCATAGTCGACAGATAATCACCCCGATAATCGACAGATAATCACCCCATAATCAATTGATAATCAACCCAATAATAATAAAATAATCGCCACATAATAAATAGATAATCACCCCAATAATAATTAAATAATCGCCACATAATAAATAGATAATCACCCCAATAATAAGTAAATAATTGCCACATAATCAATAGGTAAACACCCCCACAATCAACAGATAATCACCCCCATATTCAATAGATAATCACCCCCATAATAAACAGAAAATCATCCTCATAATTAATAGGTAATCACCCCCATAATCAATAGATAATCAGCCCATAATAAATATATAATCACCACCATAATCAATAGATAATCATCCCCATAATAAATAGAAAATCACCCCCATAATCAATAGAGAATCACCACCACAATCAATAGATAATCACCCCCATAATAAATAGATAGTCACCACCATAATCAATAGATAATCATCCCCGTAATCAATAGATAATCACCACCATAATCAATGGATAATCATGCCCATAGTAAATAGAAAATCATCCCCATAATAGATAATCACCCCCATAATCAATAGATAATCACCCCCATAATCAATAGATAATCACCACCATAATCAATACATGATCATCCCCATAATCAATAGATAATCACCCTCATAATAAATAGATTAGAACCCCATAATAAATATATAATCACCCCCATAATCAATAGATAGTCACCCCCATAATCAATGGATAATCACCCACATAATCAATGGAAAATCACCATCATAATCAATCGATAATCACCCCAATAATAATTAAATAATCGCCACATAATAAATAGATATTCACCCCAATAATAATTAAACAATCGCCACATAATCAATAGATAAACACCCCCACAATCAATAGATAATCACCCCCATAATCAATAGATAATCACCCCCATAATCAATAGATAATCACCACCATAATCAATAGATAATCCACCCCATAGTAAATTGAAAATCATCCCCATAATAAATAGATAATCACGCCCATAATAAATAGATAATCACCCCCATAATCAATAGATAATCACCACCATAATCAATACATAATCATCCCCATAGTAAAAAGAAAATCATCCCCATAATAAATAGATAATCACCCTCATAATAAATAGATGATCACCCTGTAATAAATATATAATCTGCCCCAGAATCAATAGATAATCACCCACATAATCAATGGAAAATCACCACCATAATCAATAGATAATCATCCCCATAAAAAATAGAAAATCATCCCCATAATAAATAGATAATCACCTTCATAATTAATAGATAATCACCCCCATAATAAATAGAAAATCACCGCCATAATTAATAGGTAATCACCCCCATAATCAATAGATAATCAGCCCATCATAAATATATAATCACCACCATAATCAATAGATAATCACCACCACGATAAATAGATAATAACCCCCATAATCAATAGCTAATCACCACCATAATCAATAGATAATCACCACCATAATCAATAGATAATCACCCCTATAATAAATAGATAATCACTTCCATAATCAATAGATAATCACCCCCATAACAAATAGATAATCACCCCCATAATCAATAGATAATCACCCCATAATAAATATGTAATCACCCCCATAATCAATATATAATCACCCCCATAATCAATAGATAATCATCCCCATAATAAATAGATAATCACCACCATAATCAATAGATAATCATCCCCATAATAAATAGATAATCACCACCATAATCAATAGATAATCATCCCCATAATCAATAGATAATCACCCCCATAATCAATGGAAAATCACCCCCATAATAAATAGATAATCACCCCATAAACAATAGATAATCACCCCCAAAATAAATAGATAATCACCCCCATAATCAATAGATAATCACCCCCATAATAAAAAGATAATCACCCATAATAAATATATAATCACCCCCATAGTAAATAGAAAATCACCACCATAATAAATAGATAATCATCCCCATAATCAATATATAATCACCCCCATAATCAATAGATGGTCATCCCCAAAATAAATAGTTAATCACCACCATAATCAATCGATAATAATCCCCATAATAAATAGATAATCACCCCTATAATAAATAGATAATCACCCCCATAATAAATAGATAATCACCCCCATAATAAATAGATAATCACCCCCATAATAAATAGATAATCACCCCTATAATAAATAGATAATCGCCCCTATAATAAAAAGATAATCATCCATAATAAATAGACAATCATCTCCATAATCAATAGATACTCACCCACATAATAAATAGATAATCACCCATAATAAATAGACAATCATCTCCATAATCAATAGATAATCACGTCCATAATAAATTGATAATCAACCCCATAATCAATCGATAATTGCCCCCATAATCAATAGATAATCACCCCATAATAAATAGGTAATCACCCCATAATAAATAGATAATCACCCTCATAATCAATGGAAAATCACCCCCATAATAAATAGATAATCACCCCTTAATAAATAGATAATCACCCCCATAATAGATAGATAATTACCCCCATAATAAATAGGTAATCACCCCCAAAATAAATAGATAATCACCCCATAATATATAGATAATCACCCCATAATAAATAGATAATCACCCCCATAATATATAGACAATCACCCCCATAATCATTGGATAATCACCCCCTAAATCGATAGATAATCACCCCCATAATCAATAGATAATTACCCCCATAATAAATAGATAATCACCCCCATAATCATTGGATAATCACCCCCTAAATCGATAGATAATCACCCCCATAATCGATAGATAATCACCCCCATAATCGATAGATAATCACCCCCATAATCAATAGATACTCACCTCCATAATGAATAGATAATCACCCTTATAATCAACAATCAACCCCACAATCAATAGATATTCACCCCAATAATCAATGGATGATCACCCTCACAATCAATAGGTAATCACGTCCATATTGAATAGATAATCACCCCCATAATCGATATACATTCACCCCCATAGTCGACAGATAATCACCCCAATAATCGACAGATAATCACCCCATAATCAATTGATAATCAACCCAATAATAATAAAATAATCGCCACATAATAAATAGATAATCACCCCAATAATAATTAAATAATCGCCACATAATAAATAGATAATCACCCCAATAATAAGTAAATAATTGCCACATAATCAATAGGTAAACACCCCCACAATCAACAGATAATCACCCCCATATTCAATAGATAATCACCCCCATAATAAACAGAAAATCATCCGCATAATTAATAGGTAATCACCCCCATAATCAATAGATAATCAGCCCATAATAAATATATAATCACCACCATAATCAATAGATAATCATCCCCATAATAAATAGAAAATCACCCCCATAATCAATAGAGAATCACCACCACAATCAATAGATAATCACCCCCATAATAAATAGATAGTCACCACCATAATCAATTGATAATCATCCCCGTAATCAATAGATAATCACCACCATAATCAATAGATAATCATGCCCATAGTAAATAGAAAATCATCCCCATAATAGATAATCACCCCCATAATCAATAGATAATCACCCCCATAATCAATAGATAATCACCACCATAATCAATACATGATCATCCCCATAATCAATAGATAATCACCCTCATAATAAATAGATAATAACCCCATAATAAATATATAATCACCCCCATAATCAATAGATAGTCACCCCCATAATCAATGGATAATCACCCACATAATCAATGGAAAATCACCATCATAATCAATCGATAATCACCCCAATAATAATTAAATAATCGCCACATAATAAATAGATATTCACCCCAATAATAATTAAACAATCGCCACATAATCAATAGATAAACACCCCCACAATCAATAGATAATCACCCCCATAATCAATAGATAATCACCACCATAATCAATAGATAATCCACCCCATAGTAAATTGAAAATCATCCCCATAATAAATAGATAATCACGCCCATAATAAATAGATAATCACCCCCATAATCAATAGATAATCACCACCATAATCAATACATAATCATCCCCATAGTAAAAAGAAAATCATCCCCATAATAAATAGATAATCACCCTCATAATAAATAGATGATCACCCTGTAATAAATATATAATCTGCCCCAGAATCAATAGATAATCACCCACATAATCAATGGAAAATCACCACCATAATCAATAGATAATCATCCCCATAAAAAATAGAAAATCATCCCCATAATCAATAGATAATCACCTCCATAATTAATAGATAATCACCCCCATAATAAATAGAAAATGACCGCCATAATTAATAGGTAATCACCCCCATAATCAATAGATAATCAGCCCATCATAAATATATAATCACCACCATAATCAATAGATAATCACCACCACGATAAATAGATAATAACCCCCATAATCAATAGCTAATCACCACCATAATCAATAGATAATCACCACCATAATCAATAGATAATCACCCCATAATAAATATGTAATCACCCCCATAATCAATATATAATCACCCCCATAATCAATAGATAATCATCCCCATAATAAATAGATAATCACCACCATAATCAATAGATAATCATCCCCATAATAAATAGATAATCACCACCATAATCAATAGATAATCATCCCCATAATCAATAGATAATCACCCCCATAATCAATGGAAAATCACCCCCATAATAAATATATAATCACCCCATAAACAATAGATAATCACCCCCAAAATAAATAGATAATCACCCCCATAATCAATAGATAATCACCCCCATAATCAATAGATAATCACCCCCATAATAAAAAGATAATCACCCATAATAAATATATAATCACCCCCATAGTAAATAGAAAATCACCACCATAATAAATAGATAATCATCCCCATAATCAATATATAATCACCCCCATAATCAATAGATAATCAGCCCATCATAAATATATAATCACCACCATAATCAATAGATAATCACCTCCACGATAAATAGATAATAACCCCCATCATCAATAGCTAATCACCACCATAATCAATAGATAATCACCACCATAATCAATAGATAATCACCCCTATAATAAATAGATAATCACCTCCATAATCAATAGATAATCACCCCCATAATCAATAGATAATCACAACAATAATCAATACATAATCACCCCCATAATCACTAGATAATCACCCCCATAATAAATAGGTAATCACCCCCAAAATAAATAGATAATCACCCCCATAATCAATAGATAATCACCACCATAATCAATAGATAATCACCGCGATAATCAATAGATAATCACCACCATAATCAATAGATAATCACCCCCATAATAAATAGATAATCACCCCTATAATAAATAGATAATCACCCCCATAATAAAAAGATAATCATCCATAATAAATAGACAATCATCTCCATAATCAATAGATACTCACCCCCATAATAAATAGATAATCACCCATAATAAATAGACAATCATCTCCATAATCAATAGATAATCACGTCCATAATAAATTGATAATCAACCCCATAATCAATCGATAATCGCCCCCATAATCAATAGGTAATCACCCCCATAATCAATAGATAATCACCCCCATAACAAATAGATAATCACCCCATAATAAATAGATAATCACCCCTATAATAAATAGATAATCACCCCCACAATAAATAGATAATCACCCCCATAACAAATAGATAATCACCCCATAATAAATAGGTAATCACCCCCATAATCAATAGATAATCACCCCTATAATAAATAGATAATCACCTCCATAATCAATAGATAATCACCCCCATAATCAATAGATAATCACAACAATAATCAATACATAATCACCCCCATAATCACTAGATAATCACCCCCATAATAAATAGGTAATCACCCCCAAAATAAATAGATAATCACCCCCATAATCAATAGATAATCACCACCATAATCAATAGATAATCACCGCGATAATCAATAGATAATCACCACCATAATCAATAGATAATCACCCCCATAATAAATAGATAATCACCCCTATAATAAATAGATAATCACCCCCATAATAAAAAGATAATCATCCATAATAAATAGACAATCATCTCCATAATCAATAGATACTCACCCCCATAATAAATAGATAATCACCCATAATAAATAGACAATCATCTCCATAATCAATAGATAATCACGTCCATAATAAATTGATAATCAACCCCATAATCAATCGATAATCGCCCCCATAATCAATAGGTAATCACCCCCATAATCAATAGATAATCACCCCCATAACAAATAGATAATCACCCCATAATAAATAGATAATCACCCCTATAATAAATAGATAATCACCCCCACAATAAATAGATAATCACCCCCATAACAAATAGATAATCACCCCATAATAAATAGGTAATCACCCCCATAATCAATAGATAATCACCCTCATAATAAATAGGTAATCACCCCCACAATAAATGGATAATCACCCCCATAATAAATAGATAATCACCCCATAATAAATAGATAATCACCCCCAGAATCAATGGATAATCACCCCCATAATCAATAGATAATCACCACCATAATAAATAGATAATCACCACCATAATCAATAGATAATCACCAACATAATAAATAGATAATCACCCTTATAATCAACAATCAACCCCACAATCAATAGATATTCACCCCAATTATCAATGGATGATCACCCTCATAATCAATAGGTAATCACGTCCATATTGAATAGATAATCACCCCCATAATTGATATACATTCACCCCCATAATCGGTAGATAATCACCCCATAATCAATCAATAATCACCCCAATAATAATTAAATAATCACCACATAATAAATAGATAATCACCCCCATAATCAATAGATAATCACCCCCATAATAAATAGATCATCACCCTAATAGTCAATGGATAATAGATTAGGTTAGAACAGAAGTGAGATTTGAAATTTTGCAACTAATAAATAATGGTGGTAAAATATCAAAGAAACCATGAGAATTATATAATGGCATCAAAACTGGAGATATTAGAATGGCTAAGGGGGACTATGGAAGACTGGCCGTCAACATATTGGGAAAAGATTGGACTTTTATAAGCACATGAATAGGCCATTTCATACTAGGGGCATTGAAAATCAAAGGAAGGAGGGGACGTTAAATATGTGCAAGGTACTGTTCAGGCCATGGTTGGAGTATTGCATGGAACTCTGAACATCCTATTATGGGAACGACATTTGAGCCATAGAAAGAGTAGGGTGGAGATTCACTAGAATGAAACCAGGAATGAGCAGTTATAATTACAAAGAAAAATTGTTCATTTTTTTATTGGAACAGAGAAGGTTAAGGTGAGAACCAATAGAAGTTTTCAAAATTCTGAAAGGTTTGAGAGGGTAAATAATAAAAGGTTGTTTCCATTGGTTGGTGAATCAGTAATATGAGCATGTAGGCTGAGGATTATCACTGGGAATATAGGAGCAGAATGAGGCCATTCAGCCCTTCTAGCCTGTTCCGCCATTCAATTAGATCATGACTGATCTGTACCTCAACTCCATTTACCCGTCTTAGGTCCATATCCCTCAATACCCAACAAAAACTAGAAGCACAAAGGGGGAAATTTTGAGAGTTTTTTCAGACTGAGAGTCATTAGAACATGGAATGTTATGTGACGAATGGATCTTGAGGCAGAGACTATAACATCATTTAAAAAGGAATTGGATAAATATTTGTAAAGGAAGAATATAAAAGGGTACAGGGAAGGAGTTGGGAACTGGGGAATAAGTAGATAGCTTCAGTTGAAGAGCCAACAGAATGAACTGATTTTCCCCTTCTGAATTACGGCAGGCCTTTCGAATCCCCAAAGGAATTCCCATCCTGTCCACTTTGTTTCCTTGAAATGAAGTAGCAGCTGGAAGGAAAATGGTGGGAAGAAATAGAATTGTAAATAAGAGTCTTGCAATGAGAAAAAATAACCAGGCCCAAACAGCAACAAAAAGTAACATGCCAATGAAAACACAGCTAAAGCGGTAAGCCAAAACAAACTATTCAAACCAACACCAAAAAGTGTTCCCTTTAGGAAGCCAACTTTTAAAGGCCCTACCAGCCAGATCCCCTACAGCTATTTTATATGGGATCTGATCACAACTTTTCAATCCTCCTTGGATGTGCAAATTTGCCTCGGGGACTGGAGAGTAGCCAATGTAAGAGAGTAAGCTGGGTAACTATAGACCAGTTAGTCTAATGAGTTCTGGACAAAGTCTTAAAATCCATAATTCAAGATCAAATCAATGAGCATTTAGAGATGCATAAGATAATCAAGGACAGCCTGCATGTGAAAGGCAAGTTTAATTTTTCCCAAATTTAGTAGTTTTTTTATTTGGAGAAATGACAGATCGGATAGATAAAGGGAATGCAGTAAGTTTAGTGTGTATGGATTTTCAGAAGCTGCTCTATAATATGTCTCACAGGAGGCTTGTAGAAGCTTGGATGAAGAGATGGTTGATAGACAGGAAGAAAAGAGTAAATGGGTGTTGCTCGGATTGGAGAAGGGTTAGAAGTGGTTACCTCAGGGTTTAGTGCTCTTCTTGATGTGTAAATGATTTGGACTTGGCACACAGAGCACAATGTTGAAGTTTGCTAACTAAAAATATAGGAGGTTTGACAAATAACTCTTAGAGGGTTAAATTATGAGGGCAGGTTGCATGAATTTGGCTTGTATTCCCTTAAGTAAAAGAGATTGATAGGGGATCTGATGGAGGTGTTTAAAATATTAAAAGGATTCGATAGGGTAGATCTGGAGAAACTATTTCCTCTGGTGGAGAAATCAAGAACAAGAGGGTACAATCTTATAATTTGAGTTAGGTTGCTCAGGAGCAAAATCAGGAAGCATTTTTTCACACAGAGCCCTGGTCGAAATTTGGAACTCTCCCCCAAAAGGTCAATTGGAGCTTTCAAGACTGAGATCAATAGATTGTTGTTAGATAGGGATATCATGGGATATGGAGCTAAGGCAGGGAGATGGATTTGAGGTACAGATCAACCATGATTTAATTGAACGGCGGAAAAGGCTCGAGAGGCTGAACGACCTCCTCCTGTTCCTAATTCTAAACAGTGAGACCACTGTAAAAGACTTCAGAAGGATGTAGACATGTCAGTGGGCAGGGCAGACAGATGGCAGGTGCAATTTAATGGGAAGTAGGGAAAGAAGGAAGCCCCAAAATATCTCATGGGTGGCTCCATCGGTATCCTGTCATCACTCCACCAGAACACAACAGGGACCCGGATGTGCCAGGTCTCTGCTATATCCCAGATATCCCAGTGAGCCTTGGAAGAGGCAAAACTCCCAACCATTCTTCACTAGGTGAATTTTGTCAGGGGCACAGGGTCAGGTGGGGACTCATCATGCCAGATGTTCCCGCTTTTCTGGCTCAGTCAGCGCTCGGCGTAGTGCTGGAAAAAGAAAGAAAGACTTGCATTTATATAGCGCCTTTCACGACCTCAGCGCGTCCCAAAGCGCTTTACAGCCAATGAACTACTTTTTTTTTGAAGTGTAGTCACTGTTGTAATGTAGGAAACGCGGCAGCCAAATTTGCGCACAGCAAGATCCCACAAACAGCGATGTGATAATGACCAAATATCGGGGTTAAATTCGATAACCTCCGAATCCAGGCGCGGGGGTAATGATGCGAGTAACCCACGCCCGATCATTCCGATGCAGGCAGCATGTGAGATTAGTGCTGCCTCCTCACTTAACCTGATTCCAGCGCGAGCAGCCAGCCATGTCTGCGTTGCTCAGTGTTCCCATCAGCAGGGGGGCCCAGATATCGCGTGAGTTGATCACACCTCTTAAAGGCAGGCTGGACTTCTTAAAGGCAGCCTGCACCTCTTAAAGGCAGCCTGCACCTCTTAAAGGCAGCCTGCAACTCTTAAAGGCAGCCTGCAACTCTTAAAGGCAGCCTGCACCTCTTATATGCATAAAATAAGAAACGAGTACGCACAGAGTCTGAACAGAGATCAGACATCGCACACGTAAAACACAGATGCAGGTCCCGTCCTTATGTTTACACACTGTTGAGTTATGTTAAAACATTGAATAAAGGTTGCGCACCACTAAATCCCACATCCTCCAATCTGCACACCAGACCTCACCAATCTGCCGATCTGAGTCTGTACCAGGCCTGCGAGAGTGCGTGCACCAAGGTTCTCTGCTGATGCACTAGAGGTGCAGGAGGTGGACAGCAGGAGGGACATCCTATATCCGCCGGAGTGGGGGGTGGGCAAGAGGCTCTCCAGACATATGCTCCTGAGGCAGCGGGGGATGAAGTCAATGTCAGGCGACAGCATCATGAACACGGATGCAGTGCAGGAAGAAGTTCAATGCTTTGACATGAGTGGTCAGGGTGAGTGAGGTCAACTGTCAAGTGACGTCTCCCACCAACTGCTCCACACACCACACCCCCATCACCCTCATACCAACAAACTCTTTCCATCAGTACTCAACTCTTCCAATCAGATGCTTCCTCTCACCCTTACACATTACCACTGTCGCAAGTGATAATGTGTGAGGGTGAGAGGAAGCATCTGATTGGAAGATGCTTCCTCTCACCCTCACAGGCCACACACGCAGGCAGCTATTCAACCATGACACCACCCAAACATCCTGCAGGACACTCACCGACACATATCCCGCTTTCTTGCAGGAGAAGGTGGCGCATAACAGGTGGCAGCAAGTGGCAGTGGCATTTAGCCCCTCGAGCCTGTTCCACCATTCAATGAGATCATGGTGGACCTGTGACCTAACTCCATGTGACTTAGCCCCCATATCCCTTAATACCTTTGGTTAACAAAAATCTATCAATCTCAGATTTACAATTAACAAGTGAGCTAGCATCAACTGCTGTTTGCGAAAGAGAGTTTCAAACTTCTCCCATCCTTTGTGTGTAGAAGTGTTTCCGAACTTCACTCCTACAGGTTCTGGCTTTAAATTTTAGTTTATGTCCCCTCGTCCTAATATTCAAGTATCGGAGACCTCCAAAAACAGGTACAAATGCATCAGAAGCCAGAAGCAATAATCCAGCAACTAACCTGTAAATCCTGCATGATCCCTTTAAATAGCGCTGTTTGGCGGGTCCTCCAGGCCTTCAAAGACATGTTCAGATGTTCATGGGTAAGGCGTTGGCTGGAGCATTGAGTGCCAAAATGGTATTTATCCCTTTAAATCAGCATTGTACACTGATCGAACGCATATTCTACTTACTTTACATGCTGCCAGCGTTTGTTATCTGCACATGCGCAAACGCCTTTACCAAGGTGACGTCCAGTGCACACCATCTTGGTAAAGGCCCAGTTTCTAGCCCAATCTGTTTTAGTGATGTTGGTTGAGGGATTAAATATTGACCAGGACACCAGGGAGAACTCTTCAAAATAATACCATGGGATCTTTTACATCCACCTGAGAGGGCAGATAGGGCTTTGGTTTAACATCTCATCTGAAAGACAGCACCTCCAACAGTGTAGCACTCCCTCAGTATTGCACTGGAGGATCAGCCTAGATTTTGTACTCAAGTCTCTGGAGTGGGACCTTGAACTCACAGCCCTCTGACTCAGAGGCACAAGTGCTACCAACTGAGCCACGACTGGAGGCTGATAAACTGAGTGAGATGAGGTCTACCAGCTTCCAGATGGGAGGATATTGGCTTCACAAGGGGGTGGTGGGGGAACAGGGAGACCCTTGAAGAAAAGTAACTTTCTTTTTAAGTATCTTAAATAGCTGGGGTCAGGGCAACATGCCCCCACCCCACAATGGCGGGGAAAATTTCTGACGAGGTGGGGCCCTGGATAATGTGTCCGCAGTGAGGCTGTCAACCATTCACCCATGCAAATGAGGTGCCCTCCTGCTAACCCCCTAAAAATTCTGGTGGGGTCGGCACTGGTGGTCACGATGCCAGCCACCGGGTCTGGAGGATTTTCAGATTATGCACTCAGTGGAAAGATGCTAAAGGGTGTGATTGAACTGAGAGACCAAGGGGTTCAAGCACATAATTCCTTGAAAGAATCATACAGAATTATAGAATCACAGCACAGAAGGAGGCCATTTGGCCCATCGTGCCTGTGCCAGCTCTTTGAAAGAGCTGTCCAATTAGTTCCACTCCCCCTGCTCTTTCCCCATAGCCCTGCAATTTTTTCCTTTTCAAGTATTTATCCAATTCCCTTTTGAAAGTTACGATTGAATCTGCTTCCACCGCCCTTTCAGGCAGTGCATTCCAGATCATCACAGGTGCAGGAACAGTGAAATCTGGGGGTATATGTGCATAAACCTTTGAAGGTGGCAGGACAGGTTGAGAAAGCAGTTAAAAAAGCATATGGGATCCTGGGCTTTATAAATAGAGGCATAGAGTACAAAAGTAAGGAAGTTATATTGAACCTTTATAAAACACTGGTTCGACCACAACTGGAGTATTGTGACCAATTCTGGGCATCGTACTTCAGGAAAGATGTGAAAGCCTTAGGGAGGGTGCAGAAAAGATTTACTAGAATGATTCCAGGGATGAGGGACTTCAGTTATGTTGATAGACTGGAGAAGCTGGGGTTGTTCTCCTTAGAGCAGAGAAGGCTGAGAGGAGATTTGATAGAGGTATTCAAAATCATGATGGGTTCAGATAAAGTAAATAAAGTGAAACTGTTCCCATTGGCGGAAGGGTCGAGAACCAGAGGACACAATTTTAAGGTGATTGGCAAAAGAACCAAAAGCGGCTGGAGGAAAAACCTTTTTCACACAGTGAGTGGTTAGGATCTGGAATGCACTGCCCGAGGGGGTGGTGGAGGCAGATTCAATCATGGCCTTCAAAAGGGAACTGGATAAATACTTGAAAGGAAAAAAATTGCAGGGCTATGGAGAAAGAGCGGGAGAGTGGGACTAACTGGATTGATTTTTATTCGTTCATGGGATGTGGGCGCCGCTGGCGAGGCCAACATTTATTGCCCATCCCAAATTGCCCTTGAGAAGGTGGTGGTGAGCTGCCTTCTTGAACCGCTGCAGTCCGTGTGGTGAAGGTTCTCCCACAGTGCTGTTAGGTAGGGAGTTCCAGGATTTTGACCCAGCGACGATGAAGGAACGGCGATATATTTCCAAGTCGGGATGGTGTGTGACTTGGAGGGGAACGTGCAGGTGGTGTTGTTCCCTTCTGGGTGGTAGAGGTTGCAGGTTTGGGAGGTTCTGTTGAGGAAGCCTTGACGAGTTGCTGCAGTGCATCCTGTGGATGGTACACACTGCAGCCACGGTGTGCCAATGGTGAAGGGAGTGAATGTTTAGGGGTGGATGGGGTGCCAATCAATTGGGCTGCTTTATCCTGGATGGTGTCGAGCTTCTTGAGTGTTGTTGGAGCTGCAGTCATCCAGGCAAGTGGAGAGTATTCCATCACACTCCTGACTTGTGCCTTGTAGATGGTGGAAAGGCTTTGGGGAGTCAGGAGGTGAGTCACTCGCCGCAGAATACCCAGCCTCTGACCTGCTCTTGTAGCCATAGTATTTATGTGGCTGGTCCAGTTAAGTTTCTGGTCAATGGTGACCCCCAGAATGTTGATGGTGGGGGATTCAGCGATGGTAATGTTGTTGAATGTCAAGGGGAGGTGGTTAGACTCTTTAAAGCCATAGAAAGTATTCAGCATAGATTCACCAGGCTGAGAAACTATAATTATGAGGAGAGACTTGAGATACTGGGACTATTTCCACTGGAACAGAGAAGGTTAAGTGGCGATTTAATTGAATTTTTTTTAAGTTACGAAGGGTTTTGATAGAGTGAATAGGAAAAGACTATCTCACCTGGTTGGGGAGTCAGTAGCGAGGGACCATAAATTTAAAATCATTGCTAAAAAAGAGGAGAGAGATTAGGAGGAATTTCTTTGCTCAGAGGGTAGTTGGAGCATTGAAGGCTTTGCCACAGGGACTGGTCAAGAGAGACAGTTGCATCTTTTAAGGGAAAAATGGATAAGCATTTGAAGCAGATGGAGAAAAAGAGCTATGAGGAGAGAGTAGGGACAGTGGGATTAGTATTGAATTGCTCTAGCAAAGATCCAGCACAGGCACGATGGACCGAATGGCCTCCTTCTGTACTGTAAACTTCTACGGTTCTCTGGTAGAGCTATGGAGGGGAGGAGGTCTGGCAAAAACATATGAGATCCAACAAGGAATATAGATTCCCCACAGTGACGAGGTATGCACAGCTACAAAGCAATGTAAACATTTTTAAACCGCAGAGCGTGACACACCAACATTCGAGCACGTGGACCTACATGTCTGATTCAGAAGAATATAAAAATAGGAGCAGGAGTAGGCCATACGGCCCCTCGAGCCTGCTGTGCCATTCAATTGAATCATGGCTGATCTTCGACCTCAACTCCACTTTCCCGCCCGATCCCCATATCCCTTGATTCCCTTGGAATCCAAAAATCTATCGATCTCAGTCTTGAATATACTCAATGACTGAGCATCCACAGCCCTCTGAGGGAGAGAATTCCAAAGATTCACAACCCTCTGATTGAAGAAATTCCTCCTCATCTCAGTCTCAAATGGCCGACTCCTTATTCTGAGACTAGTTCTAGCCTCTCCAGCCAGGGGAAACAGCCTCTCAGCATTTACCCTGTCAAGCCCTCTTAAGAATTTTATACATTTCAATGAGATCATCTCTCATTCTTCTAAACTCCAGAGAGTATAGGCCCATTCTACTCAATCTCTCCTCATAGGACAACCCTCTCATCCCAGGAATCAATCTAGTATTCTCCAAGCAGCTGTCCAGCCTTGTATCTTGAATCAGAATGACAGCCCCAGACAGATCAAATCTGCTCCTACTGTAGCAATGAGTCATAAAAACACTCAACTCCAATCACAGTTTTGAACAGAGGATTATTCCTGATGTGCGTACAGAAAATGTTTCTGCTTGTCGGGGAGACCAAAACTATGGGCCATAAATATAAGATAATCACTAATAAATCCAATAAGGAATTCAGGAGAAAATTCTTTACCCAGAGAGCGGTTAGAATGTGGAAGGTGTTACCACAAGGAGTAGTTGAGGTGAATAGTATAGATGCATTTAAGAGGAATCTAGATAAGAATGAGGGAGAAAGGAATAGAAGGATATGCTGATAGGGTTAGATGAAGTGGGGTGGGAGGAGACTCATGTGGAGCACGAACACCAGCATAGACCTGTTGGGCCGAATGGCCTGTTTCTGTGCTGTAAATCTTACGTAATTCTATGATATCTTGCTGTAAATTACCAGTTAATAAATAACAATTCACTGGATGGGGAATGGACTGTGGATGTAAATCTAATTCCACACACACTCCTGGCCTGTCTGAAAGAGTGAGGAACCCAGTGATGCTGTGTTTAGTCTCCCTCAGTTCTCTGCAGTTCCCTCAATAGGGCACTGATTGCAAAACCTAAACTTGAAACATTTCCCATTCCCAACATTGCCCAAGTTATATCCCTGGTCCAAAAACTCTGACCTGTTTGATCTGGGCATCTGTGCATTCCGCTAAAGCTGAAATTATATTTCTTGATCTCCCTCTTTGAAGTACGACAGTTTATCAGAGTGGACCTCTGTGTAGGAATTCTTCACACTGCTTGTTTGGTGAATGTATGTGTGGGGTTTGGAATCCGTGAGACTATTATTAGTTAACCTTTTGTGGGGTAGAAGCAAAATTCCTTTTTCTTGCCAATTTTCTACCCTCCCCTTCTCTCATGAAGGTGTTGACTCCTTGCTGGGGTTACAATCCCACAGGGCCCGAGCACCTTCGGGTACATTAATCAAGTGCTTATTAGTTGAACCAAATTCTCTCCTCATCCAATGTCCACACTGCCAGCAGGCCCCACTAGACAGCAGTCAGGACCAGGAAACACGGAACGGGTTCCCAACGCCGAAACCATAGGACATAGACCCCGATTGTAGAGTGTCTAACTCTGCCCCAACTGAGGGACATAGACCCCGATTGTAGAGTGTCTAACTCTGCCCCAACTGAGGGACATAGACCCCGATTGTAGAGTGTCTAACTCTGTCCCAACTGAGGGACATAGACCGCGATTGTAGAGTGTCTAACTCTGTCCCAACTGAGGGACATAGACCCCGATTGTAGAGTGTCTAACTCTGCCCCAACTGAGCGACATAGACCCCGATTGTAGAGTGTCTAACTCTGTCCCAACTGAGGGACATAGACCCCGATTGTAGAGTGTCTAACTCTGCCCCAACTGAGGGACATAGACCCCGATTGTAGTGTCTAACTCTGTCCCAATTGAGGGACATAGACCCCGATTGTAGTGTCTAACTCTGCCCCAACTGAGGGACATAGACCCCAATTGTAGAGTGTCTAACTCTGCCCCAACTGAGGGACATAGACCCCGATTGTAGAGTGTCTAACTCTGTCCCAACAGAGGGACATAGACCCCAATTGTAGAGTGTCTAACTCTGTCCCAACTGAGGGACATAGACCCCGATTGTAGAGTGTCTAACTCTGTCCCAACTGAGGGACATAGACCCCGATTGGCGAGTGTCTAACTCTGCCCCAACTGAGGGACATAGACCCCGATTGTAGAGTGTCTAACTCTGTCCCAACTGAGGGACATAGACCCCAATTGTAGAGTGTCTAACTCTGTCCCAACAGAGGGACATAGACCCCGATTGTAGAGTGTCTAACTCTGCCCCAACTGAGGGACATAGACCCCAATTGTAGAGTGTCTAACTCTGTCCCAACTGAGGGACATAGACCCCGATTGTAGAGTGTCTAACTCTGTCCCAACTGAGGGACATAGACCCCGATTGGCGAGTGTCTAACTCTGCCCCAACTGAGGGACATAGACCCCGATTGTAGTGTCTAACTCTGTCCCAACTGAGGGACATAGACCCCGATTGTAGAGTGTCTAACTCTGCCCCAACTGAGGGACATAGACCCCGATTGTAGAGTGTCTAACTCTGCCCCAACTGAGGGACATAGACCCCGATTGCAGAGCGTCTAACTCTGCCCCAACTGAGGGACATAGACCCCGATTGTAGAGTGTCTAACTCTGTCCCAACTGAGGGACATAGACCCCGATTGCAGAGCGTCTAACTCTGTCCCAACTGAGGGACATAGACCCCGATTGTAGAGTGTCTAACTCTGCCCCAACTGAGGGACATAGACCCCGATTGTAGAGTGTCTAACTCTGCCCCAACTGAGGGACATAGACCCCGATTGCAGAGCGTCTAACTCTGTCCCAACTGAGGGACATAGACCCCGATTGTAGAGTGTCTAACTCTGTCCCAACTGAGGGACATAGACCCCGATTGTAGTGTCTAACTCTGTCCCAACTGAGGGACATAGACCCCGATTGTAGAGTGTCTAACTCTGTCCCAACTGAGGGACATAGACCCCGATTGTAGAGTGTCTAACTCTGTCCCAACTGAGGGACATAGACCCCGATTGTAGAGTGTCTAACTCTGTCCCAACTGAGGGACATAGACCCCGATTGCAGAGCGTCTAACTCTGTCCCAACTGAGGGACATAGACCCTGATTGTAGAGTGTCTAACTCTGTCCCAACTGAGGGACATAGACCCCGATTGTAGTGTCTAACTCTGTCCCAACTGAGGGACATCGACCCCAATTGTAGTGTCTAACTCTGCCCCAACTGAGGGACATAGACCCCAATTGTAGAGTGTCTAACTCTGCCCCAACTGAGGGACATAGACCCCGATTGTAGAGTGTCTAACTCTGTCCCAACTGAGGGACATAGACCCCGATTGTAGAGTGTCTAACTCTGCCCCAACTGAGGGACATAGACCCCGATTGTAGAGTGTCTAACTCTGTCCCAACTGAGGGACATAGACCCCGATTGTAGAGTGTCTAACTCTGTCCCAACTGAGGGACATAGACCCCGATTGTAGAGTGTCTAACTCTGTCCCAACTGAGGGACATAGACCCCGATTGTAGTGTTTAACTCTGTCCCAACTGAGGGACATAGACCCCAATTGTAGTGTCTAACTCTGCCCCAACTGAGGGACATAGACCCCGATTGTAGAGTGTCTAACTCTGCCCCAACTGAGGGACATAGACCCCGATTGTAGAGTGTCTAACTCTGCCCCAACTGAGGGACATAGACCCCGATTGTAGAGTGTCTAACTCTGTCCCAACTGAGGGACATAGACCCCGATTGTAGAGTGTCTAACTCTGCCCCAACTGAGGGACATAGACCCCGATTGTAGAGTGTCTAACTCTGTCCCAACTGAGGGACATAGACCCTGATTGTAGAGTGTCTAACTCTGCCCCAACTGAGGGACATAGACCCCAATTGTAGAGTGTCTAACTCTGCCCCAACTGAGGGACATAGACCCCGATTGTAGAGTGTCTAACTCTGCCCCAACTGAGGGACATAGACCCCAATTGTAGAGTGTCTAACTCTGTCCCAACTGAGGGACATAGACCCTGATTGTAGAGTGTCTAACTCTGTCCCAACTGAGGGACATAGACCCCGATTGTAGAGTGTCTAACTCTGTCCCAACTGAGGGACATAGACCCCGATTGTAGAGTGTCTAACTCTGTCCCAACTGAGGGACATAGACCCCAATTGTAGAGTGTCTAACTCTGCCCCAACTGAGGGACATAGACCCCGATTGTAGAGTGTCTAACTCTGTCCCAACTGAGGGACATAGACCCCGATTGTAGAGTGTCTAACTCTGCCCCAACTGAGGGACATAGACCCCGATTGTAGAGTGTCTAACTCTGTCCCAACTGAGGGACATAGACCCCGATTGCAGAGCGTCTAACTCTGCCCCAACTGAGGGACATAGACCCCGATTGTAGAGTGTCTAACTCTGTCCCAACTGAGGGACATAGACCCAGATTGTAGAGTGTCTAACTCTGTCCCAACTGAGGGACATAGACCCCGATTGTAGAGTGTCTAACTCTGCCCCAACTGAGGGACATAGACCCCGATTGTAGAGTGTCTAACTCTGTCCCAACTGAGGGACATAGACCCCGATTGTAGAGTGTCTAACTCTGCCCCAACTGAGGGACATAGACCCCGATTGTAGAGTGTCTAACTCTGTCCCAACTGAGGGACATAGACCCCGATTGTAGAGTGTCTAACTCTGTCCCAACTGAGGGACATGGACCCCGATTGTAGAGTGTCTAACTCTGCCCCAACTGAGGGACATAGACCCCGATTGTAGAGTGTCTAACTCTGTCCCAACTGAGGGACATAGACCCCGATTGCAGAGCGTCTAACTCTGCCCCAACTGAGGGACATAGACCCCGATTGTAGAGTGTCTAACTCTGTCCCAACTGAGGGACATAGACCCAGATTGTAGAGTGTCTAACTCTGTCCCAACTGAGGGACATAGACCCCGATTGTAGAGTGTCTAACTCTGTCCCAACTGAGGGACATGGACCCTGATTGTAGAGTGTCTAACTCTGTCCCAACTGAGGGACATAGACCCCAATTGTAGAGTGTCTAACTCTGTCCCAACTGAGGGACATAGACCCCGATTGTAGAGTGTCTAACTCTGCCCCAACTGAGGGACATAGACCCCAATTGTAGAGTGTCTAACTCTGTCCCAACTGAGGGACATAGACCCCGATTGTAGAGTGTCTAACTCTGTCCCAACTGAGGGACATAGACCCCGATTGTAGAGTGTCTAACTCTGTCCCAACTGAGGGACATAGACCCCGATTGTAGAGTGTCTAACTCTGTCCCAACTGAGGGACATAGACCCCGATTGTAGAGTGTCTAACTCTGTCCCAACTGAGGGACATAGACCCCGATTGTAGAGTGTCTAACTCTGTCCCAACTGAGGGACATAGACCCCGATTGTAGAGTGTCTAACTCTGTCCCAACTGAGGGACATAGACCCCGATTGTAGAGTGTCTAACTCTGCCCCAACTGAGGGACATAGACCCCGATTGTAGAGTGTCTAACTCTGCCCCAACTGAGGGACATAGACCCCGATTGTAGAGTGTCTAACTCTGCCCCAACTGAGGGACATAGACCCCGATTGTAGAGTGTCTAACTCTGCCCCAACTGAGGGACATAGACCCCGATTGTCCAGTGTCTAACTCTGTCCCAACTGAGGGATATCGACCCCGATTGTAGAGTGTCTAACTCTGTCCCAACTGAGGGACATAGACCCCGATTGTAGAGTGTCTAACTCTGCCCCAACTGAGGGACATAGACCCCGATTGTAGAGTGTCTAACTCTGTCCCAACTGAGGGACATAGACCCCGATTGTAGAGTGTCTAACTCTGTCCCAACTGAGGGACATAGACCCCGATTGTAGAGTGTCTAACTCTGCCCCAACTGAGGGACATAGACCCCGATTGTAGAGTGTCTAACTCTGTCCCAACTGAGGGACATAGACCCCGATTGTAGAGTGTCTAACTCTGCCCCAACTGAGGGACATAGACCGCGATTGTAGAGTGTCTAACTCTGTCCCAACTGAGGGACATAGACCCCGATTGTAGAGTGTCTAACTCTGTCCCAACTGAGGGACATAGACCCCGATTGTCCAGTGTCTAACTCTGTCCCAACTGAGGGACATAGACCCCGATTGTAGAGTGTCTAACTCTGCCCCAACTGAGGGACATAGACCCCGATTGTAGAGTGTCTAACTCTGTCCCAACTGAGGGACATAGACCCCGATTGCAGAGCGTCTAACTCTGCCCCAACTGAGGGACATAGACCCCGATTGTCCAGTGTCTAACTCTGTCCCAACTGAGATCAGCACAGAAGCTGATAGCTCAGGTCTATGCTAAACCAACGGGGAGTAGGATTTCCACGACATCATGAAAAGAAGAATGTTTTACCCCGGGGTTCATTTCAATAGAAACAGCTGAGAGACATCAATACATTGGAGAGGTTTCCATCAAATGCAGCAAGGAACACTCGGGGACTGAGGGCTGAAAGTTTTGTGGAGACACACACAGACCTGATCTTTTCAATAAAATGAAGAAGGTGGAAGGGGAGAAGATTCTGGTCATCAAAGTGCTGAGAGACAAAGATGGTGTGTGTGAGCTTATACTGTGAGCACAGGACGACAGGGCACTGGTTTAATATTAACACACCTCCAGTGAGACTAACAGAAGAAACATGATCGATGGACAAGGCTCCCAGTGAAAGCAGTAAATGGTGAGACTATTAGCCCATTCAAAAAGGAATTATACAGCTATCTAGTTGGCATTCGAGGTAATAGAGGTAAGTACAGAGCAAGATGACCAATTAATCTGTCGAACATAATGGTTCCTGTACTGTGGGGAGGGGATCAATGGTTCCTGTACTGTGGGGAGGGGAATCAATGGTTCCTGTACTGTGGGGAGGGGAATCAATGGTTCCTGTACTGTGGGGAGGGGAATCAATGGTTCCTGTACTGTGGGGAGGGGAATCAATGGTTCCTGTACTGTGGGGCTGGGAATCAATGGTTCCTGTACCGTGGGGAGGGGAATCAATGGTTCCTGTACTGTGGGGAGGGGAATCAATGGTTCCTGTACTGTGGGGAGGGGAATCAATGGTCCCTGTACTGTGGGGAGGGGAATCAATGGTTCCTGTACTGTGGGGAGGGGAATCAATGGTTCCTGTACTGTGGGGCTGGGAATCAATGGTCCCTGTACTGTGGGGAGGGGAATCAATGGTTCCTGTACTGTGGGGAGGGGATCAATGGTTCCTGTACCGTGGGGAGGGGAATCAATGGTTCCTGTACTGTGGGGAGGGGTATCAATGGTCCCTGTACTGTGGGGAGGGGGATCAATGGTTCCTGTACTGTGGGGCTGGGAATCAATGGTTCCTGTACTGTGGGGAGGGGAATCAATGGTTCCTGTACTGTGGGGAGGGGAATCAATGGTTCCTGTACTGTGGGGAGGGGAATCAATGGTTCCTGTACTGTGGGGAGGGGTATCAATGGTTCCTGTACCGTGGGGAGGGGAATCAATGGTTCCTGTACCGTGGGGAGGGGAATCAATGGTTCCTGTACTGTGGGGAGGGGAATCAATGGTTCCTGTACTGTGGGGAGGGGGATCAATGGTCCCTGTACTGTGGGGAGGGGAATCAATGGTTCCTGTACTGTGGGGAGGGGAATCAATGGTTCCTGTACTGTGGGGAGGGGAATCAATGGTTCCTGTACTGTGGGGAGGGGAATCAATGGTCCCTGTACTGTGGGGAGGGGAATCAATGGTTCCTGTACTGTGGGGAGGGGAATCAATGGTTCCTGTACTGTGGGGAGGGGAATCAATGGTTCCTGTACTGTGGGGAGGGGATCAATGGTTCCTGTACCGTGGGGAGGGGAATCAATGGTTCCTGTACTGTGGGGAGGGGAATCAATGATTCCTGTACCGTGGGGAGGGGAATCAATGGTCCCTGTACTGTGGGGAGGGGAATCAATGGTTCCTGTACTGTGGGGAGGGGAATCAATGGTTCCTGTACTGTGGGGAGGGGAATCAATGGTTCCTGTACTGTGGGGAGGGGAATCAATGGTTCCTGTACCGTGGGGAGGGGAATCAATGGTTCCTGTACTGTGGGGAGGGGAATCAATGGTTCCTGCACTGTGGGGCTGGGAATCAATGGTTCCTGTACTGTGGGGCTGGGAATCAATGGTTCCTGTACCGTGGGGAGGGGAATCAATGGTTCCTGTACTGTGGGGAGGGGGAATCAATGGTCCCTGTACCGTGGGGAGGGGAATCAATGGTTCCTGTACTGTGGGGCTGGGAATCAATGGTTCCTGTACTGTGGGGAGGGGAATCAATGGTTCCTGTACTGTGGGGAGGGGAATCAATGGTCCCTGTACTGTGGGGAGGGGAATCAATGGTTCCTGTACTGTGGGGAGGGGAATCAATGGTTCCTGTACTGTGGGGAGGGGAATCAATGGTTCCTGTACTGTGGGGAGGGGATCAATGGTTCCTGTACCGTGGGGAGGGGAATCAATGGTTCCTGTACTGTGGGGAGGGGAATCAATGATTCCTGTACCGTGGGGAGGGGAATCAATGGTCCCTGTACTGTGGGGAGGGGAATCAATGGTTCCTGTACTGTGGGGAGGGGAATCAATGGTTCCTGTACTGTGGGGAGGGGAATCAATGGTTCCTGTACTGTGGGGAGGGGAATCAATGGTTCCTGTACCGTGGGGAGGGGAATCAATGGTTCCTGTACTGTGGGGCTGGGAATCAATGGTTCCTGTACTGTGGGGAGGGGAATCAATGGTTCCTGTACTGTGGGGCTGGGAATCAATGGTTCCTGTACCGTGGGGAGGGGAATCAATGGTTCCTGTACCGTGGGGAGGGGAATCAATGGTTCCTGTACTGTGGGGAGGGGGAATCAATGGTCCCTGTACCGTGGGGAGGGGAATCAATGGTTACTGTACTGTGGGGCTGGGAATCAATGGTTCCTGTACTGTGGGGAGGGGAATCAATGGTCCCTGTACTGTGGGGAGGGGAATCAATGGTTCCTGTACTGTGGGGAGGGGAATCAATGGTTCCTGTACTGTGGGGCTGGGAAACAATGGTTCCTGTACTGTGGGGAGGGGAATCAATGGTTCCTGTACTGTGGGGAGGGGAATCAATGGTTCCTGTACTGTGGGGAGGGGGATCAATGGTTCCTGTACTGTGGGGCTGGGAATCAATGGTTCCTGTACTGTGGGGAGGGGAATCAATGGTTCCTGTACTGTGGGGAGGGGGATCAATGGTCCCTGTACTGTGGGGAGGGGGATCAATGGTCCCTGTACTGTGGGGAGGGGGATCAATGGTTCCTGTACCGTGGGGAGGGGAATCAATGGTTCCTGTACCGTGGGGAGGGGAATCAATGGTTCCTGTACTGTGGGGAGGGGGATCAATGGTTCCTGTACCGTGGGGAGGGGAATCAATGGTTCCTGTACCGTGGGGAGGGGAATCAATGGTCCCTGTACTGTGGGGAGGGGGATCAATGGTTCCTGTACTGTGGGGAGGGGAATCAATGGTCCCTGTACTGTGGGGAGGGGGATCAATGGTTCCTGTACTGTGGGGAGGGGATCAATGGTCCCTGTACTGTGGGGAGGGGAATCAATGGTTCCTGTACTGTGGGGAGGGGGATCAATGGTTCCTGTACCGTGGGGAGGGGAATCAATGGTTCCTGTACTGTGGGGAGGGGAATCAATGGTTCCTGTACCGTGGGGAGGGGAATCAATGGTTCCTGTACTGTGGGGAGGGGAATCAATGGTTCCTGTACCGTGGGGAGGGGAATCAATGGTTCCTGTACTGTGGGGAGGGGAATCAATGGTTCCTGTACTGTGGGGCTGGGAATCAATGGTTCCTGTACTGTGGGGAGGGGAATCAATGGTTCCTGTACCGTGGGGAGGGGAATCAATGGTTCCTGTACTGTGGGGCTGGGAATCAATGGTTCCTGTACTGTGGGGAGGGGAATCAATGGTTCCTGTACTGTGGGGAGGGGGATCAATGGTTCCTGTACTGTGGGGAGGGGAATCAATGGTTCCTGTACTGTGGGGAGGGGAATCAATGGTTCCTGTACTGTGGGGCTGGGAATCAATGGTTCCTGTACTGTGGGGAGGTGGATCAATGGTTCCTGTACTGTGGGGAGGGGGATCAATGGTTCCTGTACCGTGGGGAGGGGAATCAATGGTCCCTGTACTGTGGGGAGGGGAATCAATGGTTCCTGTACTGTGGGGAGGGGGAATCAATGGTTCCTGTACTGTGGGGAGGGGAATCAATGGTTCCTGTACTGTGGGGAGGGGAATCAATGGTCCCTGTACTGTGGGGAGGGGGATCAATGGTTCCTGTACTGTGGGGAGGGGGATCAATGGTTCCTGTACTGTGGGGAGGGGAATCAATGGTTCCTGTACTGTGGGGAGGGGGATCAATGGTTCCTGTACCGTGGGGAGGGGAATCAATGGTTCCTGTACCGTGGGGAGGGGAATCAATCGTTCCTGTACCGTGGGGAGGGGAATCAATGGTCCCTGTACTGTGGGGAGGGGAATCAATGGTTCCTGTACCGTGGGGAGGGGAATCAATGGTCCCTGTACTGTGGGGAGGGGATCAATGGTCCCTGTACTGTGGGGAGGGGGATCAATGGTTCCTGTACCGTGGGGAGGGGAATCAATGGTTCCTGTACTGTGGGGAGGGGAATCAATGATTCCTGTACTGTGGGGAGGGGAATCAATGGTTCCTGTACCGTGGGGAGGGGAATCAATGGTTCCTGTACTGTGGGGAGGGGAATCAATGGTTCCTGTACTGTGGGGAGGGGAATCAATGGTTCCTGTACTGTGGGGAGGGGAATCAATGGTTCCTGTACTGTGGGGAGGGGAATCAATGATTCCTGTACTGTGGGGAGGGGAATCAATGGTTCCTGTACTGTGGGGAGGGGAATCAATGGTTCCTGTACTGTGGGGAGGGGAATCAATGGTCCCTGTACTGTGGGGAGGGGAATCAATGGTTCCTGTACTGTGGGGAGGGGAATCAATGGTTCCTGTACTGTGGGGAGGGGAATCAATGGTCCCTGTACTGTGGGGAGGGGAATCAATGGTTCCTGTACTGTGGGGAGGGGATCAATGGTTCCTGTACTGTGGGGAGGGGAATCAATGGTTCCTGTACTGTGGGGAGGGGAATCAATGGTTCCTGTACTGTGGGGAGGGGAATCAATGGTTCCTGTACCGTGGGGCTGGGAATCAATGGTTCCTGTACTGTGGGGAGGGGAATCAATGGTTCCTGTACTGTGGGGAGGGGAATCAATGGTTCCTGTACTGTGGGGAGGGGAATCAATGGTTCCTGTACTGTGGGGAGGGGAATCAATGGTTCCTGCACCGTGGGGCTGGGAATCAATGGTTCCTGTACTGTGGGGAGGGGAATCAATGGTTCCTGTACTGTGGGGAGGGGAATCAATGGTTCCTGTACTGTGGGGAGGGGAATCAATGGTCCCTGTACTGTGGGGAGGGGAATCAATGGTTCCTGTACCGTGGGGAGGGGAATCAATGGTTCCTGTACCGTGGGGAGGGGAATCAATGGTTCCTGTACTGTGGGGAGGGGAATCAATGGTTCCTGTACTGTGGGGAGGGGAATCAATGGTTCCTGTACTGTGGGGAGGGGAATCAATGGTTCCTGTACTGTGGGGAGGGGAATCAATGGTTCCTGTACTGTGGGGAGGGGATCAATGGTTCCTGTACCGTGGGGAGGGGAATCAATGGTCCCTGTACTGTGGGGAGGGGAATCAATGGTTCCTGTACTGTGGGGAGGGGAATCAATGGTTCCTGTACTGTGGGGAGGGGAATCAATGGTTCCTGTACTGTGGGGAGGGGATCAATGGTTCCTGTACTGTGGGGAGGGGAATCAATGGTCCCTGTCCTGTGGGGAGGGGATCAATGATTCCTGTACTGTGGGGAGGGGAATCAATGGTCCCTGTACTGTGGGGAGGGGATCAATGGTTCCTTCGATACGGGGGTCGTGCTCGAGGACTGAGAATTGTCAGTGTTACACCCTTGTTCAAAACCTTGTTAAAGGCAAATCCTGTTTAACTAACTTGATTGAGTTTTTTGATGAGATAACAGAGAGGGAGGGCAATGCGGTTAATGTGTATATGGACTTTCAAAATGCGTTTGATAAAGTGCCACATAATAGGCTTCTCATCAAGATTGAAGCCCCTGGAATAAAGGGGCAGTAACAGCATGGATACAGAATTGACTAAGTGACAGGAAACAGGGAGTAGTGGTGAATGATTGTTTTTCGGACTGGAGGGAGGTGTACAGTGGTGTTCCCCAGGGGTCGGTGCTGGGACCACTGCTTTTCTTGATATATATTAATGACTTGGACTTGGGTGTACAGGGCACAATTTCAAAATTTGCAGATGACACAAAACTTGGAAGTGTAATGAACAGTGAGGAGGATAATGATAGACTTCAAGAGGCTATCGACAGACAGGTGGCATGGGTGGACATGTGGCAGATGAAATTTAATGCAGAAAAATGCGAGGTGATACATTTCGGCAGGAAGAACGAGGAGAGGCAATATAAACTAGAGGGTACAAGTCTAAAAGGGGTACAGGAACAGAGAGATCTGGGGGTATATGTGCACAAACCTTTGAAGGTGGCAGGACAGGTTGAGAAAGTGGTTAAAAAAGCATACGGGATCCTGGGCTTTATAAATAGAGACATAGAGTACAAAAGTATGGAAGTCATGATGAAACTTTATTAAACACTGGTTTGGCCACAACTGGAGTATTGTGTCCAGTTCTGGGCACCGCACTTTAGGAAAGATGTGAAGGCCTTAGAGAGGGTGCAGAGGAGATTTACTAGAATGATTCCAGGGATGAGGGACTTTAGTTACATGGATAGACTGGAGAAGCTGGGGTTGTTCTCCTTGGAACAGAGAAGGTTGCGAGGAGATTTGATAGAGGTATTCAAAATCATGAAGGGTCTAGACAGAGTAGATAGAGAGAAACTGTTCCCATTGGCGGAAGGGTCAAGAACCAGAAGACATAAATTTAAGGTGATTGGCAAAGGAACCAAAGGTGAGATGAGGGAAAACTTTTTTACACAGCGAGTGGTTAGGATCTGGAATGCACTGCCCGAGGGGGTGGTGGAGGCAGATTCAATCATGGCCTTCAAAAGGGAACTGGATAAGTACTTGAAAGGAAAAAAATTGCAAGGCTACAGGGGTAGTTGGGTGAGGACAAGATCAGGCTCAATGGTGGTGCATACTGTAGTCAAACAGCTTCCCTGCATGCCTTGCACATGAGTACCCAAAGAACCTAGCCCAGCATGGCTCAACATCTTCAGGAGGAGAGGAGGGGAGAAAATTGGCACAAGAAAACCTTTCCAATTTGTTTATTAGCTGCTTGGAGGTGTTGTGAGCCAAATGTAACAGCTTGTGAAGAAGGAGTCGTGTGTTGATCAAGATTCTGCAGGACTACACAACTCAACGTAGGAGGAGAAGGTACTGAAAATAAACTTGGTTTTACATTTCAAGAGCTCGAAATGAAAACTAGATTTGTTTACATTCCAAACTTAGCACAACGAGAATCTCAAGTCATCTCAAGTGAAGTTTTCTTCCTAAACATCGTACAGGTTCAACGGTAACTGATCTGAAACACTTTCTTCCATTAAGTTCCTCAAACAATTTTCATACCTTCATCGGTAAATAATTGGGCTTAATTATCGCTGCCAGAGGGAAGGAATAACATCGGCCAGATCTGCTGGGGACCTGGCATCAACTGTAGGACTTGTACGTTCCCCTGCAATTATACTGAAGTGGGGCAGCTCAATTTATTTATTTTTTTGGTCCCAGGACCCCTGGTGGACCTCTTGGCAGTTCTGATGGATGTCTTGGCAGATACTTTTGGCCATCTTGGTTGACCTCCAGCCAGCCTTTCAGAACTTCTTGGCTGTCTGAGTGTATCCTCTTGCCAGCTTTTGATTCCAAATGCTTGTTGACCCTTTGACAGCCCTAGTGAGCACCTTGGCAGCCTCCCGATGGACCTCTTGACAATGGCTGCTGACCTCCTGGAAGCTCCATGGTCCTGATGGTGGCCTTCAATCACTCTCTTTGTGCTTCTTGTTCAAACCCTCATTGTTCATTTATAGGATATCTATGTTAAATACTGGCAACACAATCGAAGCCTCAAGGCCAAATTAAAGCACAATATAAGATGGGCTTAATGGGCATGCCGGCGGGAAGAGTGCGGGGGGGGGGGGGCGGATAGCGGATGCGAAACCCGGAAGGGAAGTGGGCGGGTCGCGATGAGACCAATCAATACCTCTTCTGGGTTGCGTGCCCAGCAGGAGTTACACATCCGAGAAGGGGGGATGGAGAAAGCAAGAGAGAGAGACCTCATCGGCCATTGGGAGAGAGATTGGTGGGGGGGAGGTGGAAAAGGATAGGAGGGGAGTCATCGGATATCGGGATCAGAGGGGAGTCATCGGATATCGGGATCAGAGGGGAGACATCGGATATCGGGATCAGAGGGGAGTCATCGGATATCGGGATCAGAGGGGAGTCATCGGATATCGGGATCAGAGGGGAGTCATCGGACATCGGGATCAGAGGGGAGTCATCGGATATCGGGATCAGAGGGGAGTCATCGGATATCGGGATCAGAGGGGAGTCATCGGATATCGGGATCAGAGGGGAGTCATCGGACATCGGGATCAGAGGGGAGTCATCGGATATCGGGATCAGAGGGGAGACATCGGACATCGGGATCAGAGGGGAGACATTGGACATCGGGATCAGAGGGGAGACATCGGACATTGGGATCAGAGGGGAGACATCGGACATTGGGATCAGAGGGGAGTCATCGGATATCGGGATCAGAGGGGAGACATCAGACATCGGGATCAGAGGGGAGACATCGGACATCGGGATCAGAAGGGAGACATCGGACATCGGGATCAGAGGGGAGACATTGGACATCGAGATCAGAGGGGAGACATCAGACATCGGGATCAGAGGGGAGACATCGGACATCGGGATCAGAGGGGAGACATTAGACATCGGGATCAGAAGGGAGACATCGGACATCGGGATCAGAAGGGAGACATCGGACATCGGGATCAGAGGGGAGACATCGGACATCGGGATCAGAGGGGAGACATTAGACATCGGGATCAGAAGGGAGACATCGGACATCGGGATCAGAAGGGAGACATCGGACATCGGGATCAGAGGGGAGACATCGGACATCGGGATCAGAGGGGAGACATTGGACATCGGGATCAGGTTGGAGGGGGGATCCAAGTGACATCATTTTTAAGGTATGTTCATTAACATTTTTTTTTACAATGGAACATGTAATTTTATTTAATTTATTTCGTGTATTTTTGCCTGATCTGGCCCTTCCCATCAGCTTTCACCAGGCGTGAATCAGAAGCCGTGGGAAAGCCGCCCAAGTAACGTTAAAATCTTTTTAAGTGTCTGACACACGAAATATAAACTACATTAAGAGCCTCAATGAGCTACATTGCCCCTTTAATTATCAGCCCACTGGATTTAAGTGGGAGTGGGATTTCCTGGTGTCTGATGTGAGCACGCACACAGATTTGCCCGAGTCTCATTCGAAAATGGGCGTGTTCTAGCCGGGATGTCAGAGCGCTCCCAAAAACAGCGATTTTAATTGTCTCCCCCCTGCCCCCAACCCACCCGTTTGTCCCTTTTAAAATCCTGCCCAATGTATCTGTGCAAAGAATACAGGGGGTTGCCAAAAATGATTACGATACAGTAACCCTTACACTGCAATCTCAGTGAACTGGATTTGATTCTCTGCTGAAACCAACACCTAGGGGCTCATTTTAACCTAACCAGGGCCCGGCGGGAAACGGGTGGGATCGGGTTGGTTCCCCCGTTTTGTTACCCCGCCCGATTTTACTCTCCATTGCCTGTTTCCCGCCGGGCAGGTTACATACAAACATACAAACAATGATGGACAGGAAGAGACCCTCGGGTCCTTCCAACCTGTCCCATGTTATAGTGATACACAATATAGAAACCATGCGATCTCCTGGGAGGGGCGAAAAAACAGATAAAACTCCAGGCCAATTTCAGGAAAAAAATCTGGGAAATTCCTCTCCGACCTTGTCCCCCCCCCCCCGACCACTAAGCAATTGAAACTAGTCCTGGAGATTACTCTGGTCCTGATCATTCTAAGCAGCACCTACCTCAGGTTAGGTTAAAGTCAGCCCCACCTCCAGAACCCAAGAGACGTCTAACGTAAAACAAACACATCAAATACCATTTTATGAAATTTGAAACGCTTCCTGCATCAGCTTGGCTCAGTCGGTAGCACTCTCGCCTCCCGGTCAGAAAGTTGTGGGTTCAAGTCTCCCTCCAGAACTTGAGGGTTTAATCGAGGCTGACACTCCAGACAGGGGGTGCTGCAACTGTGGGAGGGGAGGTCCTACAGATGAGATGTCTGATACAGTAATTCAGTTGGAGGGAAGAACATGGCGATTTCCTGGTCTTCTGTCCGACATTCCTTGCTCAAACAACACAACCAAGGACAGAAAAAAAGAACTTCCATTTCTATAGCGCCTTTCACAACCTCAGGATGTCCCAAAGCGCTTTACAGCCAATGAAATACTTTTGAAGTGTCGTCACTGTTGTAATGTAGGAAACACGGCAGTCAATTTGCGCACAGCAAGATCCCACAAACAGCGATGTGATAATGGCCAGATAATCTGTCTTTTTTTAGTGAAGTTGGTTGAGGGATAAATATTGGCCAGGACACCAGGGAGAACTCCCCTGCTCTTTTTCGAAATAGTACCATGGGATCTTTTACATCCACCTGAGAAGGCAGACGGGGCCTCGGTATAAAGTCTAATCCGAACGACAGCACCTCCGACAGTGCAGCACTCCCTCAGTGCTTCACTGAATAGCTGGGCATCCTCTGTTTGTGAGGGGTTATTGATGCAGAATGACTGCCTTATTAATCCTCATAGCAGTCACTGCAGTCCAAAAGTCATTTGGTGGGTAAAATGTTTAGGTGTAAATGACATAGAAATGCCCTGACTTCCTTTTCCCAAACTCTCTCCAATTTTTATCTTTAACTTTGATGTTTTCTATCTAATCCAACTTAATGTAATCCAATTTGATCCATTCAAACCCTTGATATCCTGATCTCATCTCATCTCTTGGTTCCCATCATTCATTTTCAAAATGGGAGCAACTTTAGAAAACTTAGGCTTTGATTGGCTTAAAGCTGTTTTAAAGTCTTTACTCTGATGAGTTAGAGTCACTCCGGGTGTAGCACTGAGACACAGAGACCAGGTTCAATTCCCTTTACTCTGATGAGTTAGAGTCACTCCGGGTGTAGCACTGAGACACACAAACCAGGTTCAATTCCCTTTACTCTGATGAGTTAGAGTCACTCCGGGTGTAGCACTGAGACACAGAGACCAGGTCCAATTCCCTTTACTCTGATGAGTTAGAGTCACTCCGGGTGTAGCACTGAGACACAGAGACCAGGTTCAATTCCCTTTACTCTGGTGGGTTAGAGTCACTCCGGGTGTAGCACTGAGACACAGAGACCACGTCCAACTCCCTTTACTCTGGTGAGTTAGAGTCACTCCGGGTGTAGCACTGAGACACAGAGACCACGTCCAACTCCCTTTACTCTGGTGAGTTAGGGTCACTCCGGGTGTAGCACTGAGACACAGAGACCACGTCCAACTCCCTTTACTCTGGTGGGTTAGAGTCACTCCGGGTGTAGCACTGAGACACAGAGACCAGGTCCAATTCCCTTTACTCTGATGAGTTAGAGTCACTCCGGGTGTAGCACTGAGACACAGAGACCAGGTTCAATTCCCTTTACTCTGGTGAGTTAGAGTCACTCCGGGTGTAGTACTGAGACACAGAGACCAGGTTCAATTCCCTTTACTCTGATGAGTTAGAGTCACTCCGGGTGTAGCACTGAGACACAGAGACCAGGTTGGATTCCCCTGAGCTCCAGTGGTAAGCTGAGCTGGGGAAGGGTCCATGAACCAGGGCTCCTGCTCCTGATTTCTAGCCACTGATGAGGCCGGGATCAAGCTCCAGTGTGATGCACTACATAGAAGAACAGGCTGCCGACATTCAGGCTACCTGTAGGTGTGATAAATATACTAGTCCGTTATAAGGGTCCGGACAAGTTCCTGAGTGGAACATAGGAACAGGAGGAGGCCATTCAGCCCCTTGAGCCTGTTCCGTAATTCAATTAGATCATGGCTGATCTGTATCTTAACTCCATCTACCCCCTTGGTTCTGTAACCCTTAATACCCTTACTTAACAAAAATCTATCAATCTCAGTTTTGAAATTTTTAATTGACCCCCAGCCTCAACAGCTTTTTTGGGGAGAGAGTTCCAGATTTCCACTACCCTTTTTGTGAAGAAGTGCTTCCTGACATCACCCCTGAACGGCCCAGCTCTAAATTTAAGGTTATGCCCCCTTGTTCTGGACTCTCCCACCAGAGGAAATAGTTTCTCTCGATCTACCCTATCAAATCCTGTAATCATCTTAAACACCTCAATTAGATCACCCCCTAATCTTTTATACTCAAGGGAATACAAATCAAGTTTACGCAACCTGGCCTCATAATTTAACCCTTTCAGCCCCGGTATCATTCTGGTGAATCTGCACTGCACCCCCTCCAAGGTCAATATATCCATCCTGAGGTGCGGTGCCCAGGACTGAATGTAGTTTTCCAGATGGGGTCTGACCAGAGTTCTGTATAACTGTAATATAACGTCCACTCTTTGTATTCCAGTCCCCTTGAGATAAAGGCCAACATTCCATTAGCCTTTTTAATTATTTTTTGGACCTGTCCATTAGCTTTTAGTGATTTCTGTTCTTGGACCCCGAAATCTCTCTGCTCACCCACAGTTCCTAGCTTCTCACCATTTACAAAATACTCTGATCGATCTTTCTTAGGTCCAAAGTGGATGACCTCACACTTCCCCATATTGAACTCCATTTGCCACAGTTTTGTCCATTCACTGAATCGATCAATGTCCCTTTGCAACTTTCTGGCCCCATCTACACTATTTACTGCACCACCTGACTCAGTGTCATCAGCAAACTTAGATATTCAGCTCTCTATTCCTTCATCTAAGTCATTTATAAATATAGTGAAAAGCCTCCAATTCCATGCGCTCTCATTTTTGTTAACGGTCTGTTATGTGGAACCTTGTCGAATGCCTTCTGAAGTCCATATAAACAACATCCATCGACACTCCCTTATCTACCATGTTAGTTACCGCCTCAAAAAATTTAACCACGTTCGTTAGACATGACTTCCCCGTTACAAATCCATGCTGACTCTCTCTGATCAGCTCAAATTTCTCAAAATGCTCAGTCACTCTGTCCCTAATAACAGATTCTAGTATCTTCCCCTCAACTGACATTAGACTAATAGGCCTATAATTTCCTAGTTTATCTCTCCGCCCTTCTTAAATAATGGAGTGATATTGGCAATTTTCCAATCCAAGGGGACAATTCCTGAATCGAGAGTTTTCGAAGATCATCACTAATGCATCAACAATTCCCTCACCGACTTCTTTTAATACTCTGGGCTGGAAACCATCGGGTCCTGGATTTTGTTTATCTTTAGTCTCGTTATTTTCTCCATTACCATCTTTTTACTTATATTAAGCCTAATAAGTTTGATTTATTTATACTTTTCCTTGTATCTCTGATACTTTATCCACATCCCCTTCTGTGAATACCGATACAAATTAAGCATTTAGCAAATCTGCCATTTCCTGATTCCCATTTACAATATCACCTGTCTGTCATTGAGTGGCCCACATTACTCTCAGCCACCCTCTTTCTCTTAATATATTTGTAAAGACCTTTAGTGTTGTCCTTAATTTCTCTTGCTAATATTTTCTCATATTACTTTTTGCAGCTCTTACCACTTTCTTTGCATCTGTTTTTTTTTATTCGTTCATGGGATGTGGGTGTCGCTGGCAAGGCCAGCATTTATTGCCCATCCCTAATTGCCCTTAAGAAGGTGGTGGCGAGCCGCCTTCTTGAACCGCTGAGCAGGATTGTACAACTGAGTGGCTTGCTAGGCCATTTCAGAGGGCAATTAAGAGTCAACCACATTGCTGTGGGTCTGAAGTCACATATAGGCCAGACCGGGTAAGGACGGCAGGTTTCCTTCCCTGAAGTGCATAACTGTTGGGTTTACTTTGCTGTCCTTTATATCTCTCCCAGGCCTCGGGATCTCTTCTGTCCTTTGCATTTGAAAGGCTTACGCTCTTTCTTTTAATTTTATACTATCTCGCACCTCTTTTGTGTACGGGTCTTGTATTGTACCAAACATTTCTTTGAACAACTCCCACTGTTGATCTGTATTTGTGCCCATTAACAGTTTACTGTGGTCAATTTTTGGGACATGGAAGGGGATTTGCAAGGTTCAGATGAAGATCAACATTGGACATAAATAACTTTTGTATCTCTGTATTGAGTAATGTGGCTCAAATACTACAAGAAACACCATACTTTAAAACATATCAGGGGACTAGGGCTATTTAAATATGTATTGTGGTGCACCATGGATGGCCACAGTGAACCAGAACTTCCCTTTATTATCTTAAGGGACTGGGTAGGAATTTTCCAAAGTTTTCCCTTAAATTGGCCACAGTTTTTTTCTTCCTCCATGTTTTCCCTTCCCCCTAGGAGCATTGGTAACAGTTGGGGAGGGCAGTGTATCCTTGGCGTGGGCAGGATTTTATATCGGGGAGGGGGAGGCCGTTTGGATACGAGCTTTTCCAGACCAAACAAAGCTACTTCAAAAGGTCTAACTTTCAAATAGGAATTGCCCAATAAGATTCAAGTAGAAACTTCCCTTAATCTGACAATTCAAATAAAGCAAATGGAAAGAAAATAAAGTCTAATCTGACAAAAGGTCTAAAGTACAAACTCTAAAGCATTGATTATGTTAAGACTGAGATCAATAGATTTCTGTTGGGTAAAGGTATCAAGAGATATGGAGCAAAGGCAGGTAAATGCAGTTGTGGGACAGATCAACCATGGTCTAATTGAATGGCAGAGCAGGCTTGAGGGGCTGAATGGCCTCCTCCTGTTCCTATTTTCTTCTATGTCGCTAGTCTATCAATAACAGTGCCACTGTTCACAGCAATATCCCGGTGAACAATTAGAAGCTCGAGCCCAACAATTCCACTGGTTGAATTGTGGAGTTGACCAGCACTGGAAGAACATCCATTATTTCCATGTTCAATCAAGTGATCTAAGGAACCTTCTTTTAAAAGAAGGAATGGTTTGATAAAAAAAAGTCATTGAAATTTCAGGCAGGTGGGGGGGGGTTTGAACAGCTTGCAACACACACGTGCATACAAACATACATGTATACACATACACATGCGCACACTTACATTTACATGCACACATATACACATGCACACAAAGAACTTACACACCCCACCTATGCCTATGCCCCTGCAGCGTAGGATGTTGCTCTGACCTGTGGATAGGGTGAGTATTGATGAGTCTTATAGTCTTGTCTTCCCTTTACTCGGTCACTGAGGGGCAACTGAACAATTTTCATCCCATCAGTTTCCTGTCGGCTCCTCTTGCCAACCCACACAGTGAATGACATCTGCGTTAATGGTTTGGCAAAATTCACAGAGAAATAACTTATCTTTGATTAATAGTAAACAGAAGAACAATAGTTAGAGGGCCAGCTCACAGTGTGATATGCTGATGTTTTCTTGCTCTGACTCAGACGTCTGTCTGCGAGACACAAACACCAGGGCCTTGTTAAAGAAAAAGTTACAAGCTTGACCATAACTTTATTTTACAAGGAACTGATGCAAATTAGGCATTGGTTAAATTGGGTTTTCCTGTTCAAAAACACAGTTGTTGTTAGTTTCTCTAAATTTGATCAGTCACTGAGTCTATGTTTATTCCAATACTACGCTGTATATTTTTTGCTGAATCGGTCAATCTGCTTTTTGTGTCAACTGGACATGAGCTGTGTACAAAATATAGACACATCAATGTGTGTGTTCGTGTGCATGTGTGTGTGTCTGTATGTGTGTGTGTATATGTATATATGTATGTCTGTGTATGTTTTTGTGTTTGTATATGTGTACATGTATATGTGCGAGTGTGTATATGTGTGTGCGTGTGTGTATGTGTGTGTATATATGTGTGTGCGAGTGCTTGTGTGTGTATATGTATGTATGCGTTTGTGTGTATGTATTTGTATATGTATTTGTGTATATGTGCATGTCCGCACGTGTGCATATATGTATATGTGTGTGTGCGCGTGCATGTGTATATGTGTGCATATGCATATATGTGTGCGTGCATGTGTGTGTGCATATATGTATGATGTGGAGATGCCGGTGATGGACTGGGGTTGACAATTGTAAACAATTTTACAACACCAAGTTATAGTCCAACGATTTTATTTGAAATTTACAAGCTTTCGGAGGCTTCCTCCTTCCTCAGGTAAATGTCAGAAACTCCTCGAAGCCTACGCATTTATAAATCACAGAACAATACATGGTGATTACAGAAAGTCTTTGCAACTGCCCGTTGCCAAGGTAATCACAGTGTTCAGACAGAGAGGTGTTACCTACAGAGCCCCCGAATATACAGTCAACAAAAAAAAACAAACAGAAAAAAAAATAGAGAGAGAGAGGCAGAAACATCCGGAAGGCAGAGAAAGCCAGCAAATGACCGTTATATTAAAAACAGATAGCTTTTATTCGCTGGTGGGGTAACGTGTAGCGTGACATGAACCCAAGATCCCGGTTGAGGCCGTCCTCATGGGTGCGGAACTTGGCTATCAATTTCTGCTCGACGATTTTGCGTTGTCGTGTGTCTCGTATGCATATATGTATGTATGCATGTGCGTATGTGCGTGTATGAATGCTTGTATATATATGTATGTGTGTGTGCGTGTGTGTACTCCTCTCCTGAAGGTGCTGACTTTCTCTGGGCTCCATTTCCACAGATGTCGGCCACCCTCCAATACCTCACCCAAATGGCCGTTCTTCAAGTGTGAGCTCCAGACAGTGGAGGGCTTCACGATCGAGTTCTCCCCAACATCCGAGCACACACACTCTTCCCAGTGGGAGTCACAGGATAATTAGGAGGAATGGAAACCCTGGCTGATTAATTTTTCCCATTCCCAAACCTAGTTACGCTGAGGCCAGTTACTTTGCCCCAAATGTAGCCCAGCTAGCTCAGCATTGACCAAGGGTCGAGCCTGGGACCTTCTGGTCGGTGCAACTCTGTAGCTCACTGAGCCTTCACGGTGCCACCATTCTGTCCCAGCTCGATCACAACAACAACTTGCATTTATATAGCACCTTTAACATAGTAGAACGTCCCAAGGCCCGTCACAGGAGCGATTATTAGACAAATTTTGACACCAAGCCACGTAAGGAGATATTAGGACAGGTGACCAAAAGCTTGGTCGAAGAGGTAGGTTTTAAGGAGCGTCTTAAAGGAGGAGAGAGGGGTAGAGAGGTTTAGGGAGGGAATTCCAGAGCTTAGGGCCCAGGCAGCTGAAGGCAAGGCCGCCAATGGTGGAACGAAGGAAGTCATGAATGCGCAAGAGGCCAGAATTGGAGAAGTGCAAAGATCTCGGGGGGTCGTAGGGCTGGAGAAGGTTACAGAGGGAGGGGCGAGGCCATGGAGGGTTTTGAACTCAAAAATAAGTTATAAAATCGAGGCGTTGCCGGACTGGGAGTCAATGTAGGTCAGTGAGCACAGGGGTGATGGGTGAATGGGTCGGTGCGAGTTAGGATACGGGCAGCAGAGTTTTGGATGAGCTGAAGTTTACAGAAGGTGGAAGGTGGGAGGGCGGCCAGGACAGAATTGGAATAGTCGAGTCTGGAGGTAACAAAGAGCATGGATGAGAGTTTCAGCAGCAGATGGGCTGAGGCACGGGCGGAGGGTCCACCAGCAGAAGGAAAGCCTAATATGGCACCAAAACTTATTCCCAACTATTACTCTATGCTGAATGAATGTAGATGCTAAAGCAAGACTATGTGGGCTGATAGTTTCGATCGTCAGTTCACTGAAACATGTTACTAAGTGAGTCGACTGCTGTGCGTGGTGATTGCAGATGAAAGTGTCGGAAGGAGCAGGTGACGCGTGAGGTTAAACTGCCCTTTAGAAACAAAAACAACATTTACCTTGAAGGAAGAAAGCAAGCGAGAGATGGAAAAAGAACCATCAGAGCTGACAATAGGCCCTCCTCCCACAGCTGGCATTTAACACCGAGGGGTGACGATGATCTCACACTGAGGGGGTATTTTCCGGAACCCGAAGCTGTGCTCCGCCGTTGCCAAGAAAGCAGTTTTATAAAACCTGAACACAAAGGGGACAATACTGCCTTCGACGACAGCCTTGCTGGTGAGCAGCTCTATGTTTCCCTGGCAGACTCTGTTCCTTTCCTGTCCGTGGATAAATATTGGAGAACAGCTCAGAGAATGTTATCCCCTGATAGTCCCCCCGCCACCTGCACATATACACATTTTTTTCTCTTCCCCTCCCAAAGCCACTGACCCCTGCTGGGATACAATTCACCGGTCACCAGTTATTAAGCCAAGTGTTGAGCAGAATGACACCAGGACTAAAATTATGAGGACAGGTTGCACGGACTCGGCTTGTATTCGCTCGAGTAAAGAGGATTAACGGGGTGATCTAATTAAGGTGTTTAGAACATAAGAACATAAGAAATAGGAGCAGGAGTAGGCCAATCGGCCCCTCGAGCCTGCTCCGCCATTCAATAAGATCATGGCTGATCTGATCCTAATCTCAAATCTAAATTCATGTCCAATTTCCTGCCCGCTCCCCGTAACCCCTAATTCCCTTTACTTCTAGGAAACTGTCTATTTCTGTTTTAAATTTATTTAATGATGTAGCTTCCACAGCTTCCTGGGGCAGCAAATTCCACAGACCTACTACCCTCCGAGTGAAGAAGTTTCTCCTCATCTCAGTTTTGAAAGAGCAGCCCCTTATTCTAAGATTATGCCCCCTAGTTCTAGTTTCACCCATCCTTGGGAACATCCTTACCGCATCCACCCGATCAAGCCCCTTCACAATCTTATATGTTTCAATAAGATCGCCTCTCATTCTTCTGAACTCCAATGAGTAGAGTCCCAATCTACTCAACCTCTCCTCATATGTCTGCCCCCTCATCCCCGGGATTAACCGAGTGAACCTTCTTTGTACTGCCTCAAGAGCAAGGATGTCTTTTCTTTAAGGTGATTATAGGATTTGATAGGGTAGATAGAGAGAAACTATTTCCTCTGGTGGGAGAGTCCAGAACAAGGGAGCATAACCTTAAAATTAGAGCTAGGCCTTTCAGGGGTGATGTCAGGAAACACTTCTTCACACAAAGGGTGGTGGAAATCTGGAACTCTCCCCCGCAAAAAGGCTGTGGATGCTGGGAGTCAATTGGAGCTTTCAAGACTGAGATCGATAGAGTTTAGTTCAACAAGGGTATCGAGGGATATGGAGCAAGGTCGGGCAAATGGAGTGGAGATTCAGGTCAGCCAGGTGCAGGGCCTCTGTGCAGTGTGAGGGGGGAGGGGAATGGTTGGAGGTGCCTCTGTGCAGTGTGGAGGAGGAGGGGAATGGTTGGAGGTGCCTCTGTGCAGTGTGAGGGGGAGGGGAATGGTTGGAGGTGCCTCTGTGCAGTGTGGAGGAGGAGGGGAATGGTTGGAGGTGCCTCTGTGCAGTGTGAGGGGGGAGGGGAATGGTTGGAGGTGCCTCTGTGCAGTGTGAGGGGGGAGGGGAATGGTTGGAGGTGCCTCTGAGCAGTGTGGAGGAGGAGGGGAATGGTTGGAGGTGCCTCTGTGCAGTGTGAGGGGGAGGGGAATGGTTGGAGGTGCCTCTGTGCAGTGTGAGGGGGGAGGGGAATGGTTGGAGGTGCCTCTGAGCAGTGTGAGGGGGAGGGGAATGGTTGGAGGTGCCTCTGTGCAGTGTGAGGAGGAGGGGAATGGTTGGAGGTGCCTCTGTGCAGTGTGAGGGAGGGGAATGGTTGGAGGTGCCTCTGTGCAGTGTGGAGGAGGAGGGGAATGGTTGGAGGTGCCTCTGTGCAGTGTGAGGGGGGAGGGGAATGGTTGGAGGTGCCTCTGTGCAGTGTGAGGGGGGAGGGGAATGGTTGGAGGTGCCTCTGAGCAGTGTGGAGGAGGGGAATGGTTGGAGGTGCCTCTGTGCAGTGTGAGGGGGAGGGGAATGGTTGGAGGTGCCTCTGTGCAGTGTGAGGGGGGAGGGGAATGGTTGGAGGTGCCTCTGTGCAGTGTGAGGGAGGAGGGGAATGGTTGGAGGTGCCTCTGTGCAGTGTGAGGGAGGAGGGGAATGGTTGGAGGTGCCTCTGTGCAGTGTGGAGGAGGAGGGGAATGGTTGGAGGTGCCTCTGTGCAGTGTGAGGGAGGAGGGGAATGGTTGGAGGTGCCTCTGTGCAGTGTGGAGGAGGAGGGGAATGGTTGGAGGTGCCTCTGTGCAGTGTGAGGGGGGAGGGGAATGGTTGGAGGTGCCTCTGTGCAGTGTGAGGGAGGAGGGGAATGGTTGGAGGTGCCTCTGAGCAGTGTGGAGGAGGAGGGGAATGGTTGGAGGTGCCTCTGAGCAGTGTGAGGGAGGAGGGGAATGGTTGGAGGTGCCTCTGTGCAGTGTGAGGGAGGAGGGGAATGGTTGGAGGTGCCTCTGAGCAGTGTGGAGGAGGAGGGGAATGGTTGGAGGTGCCTCTGAGCAGTGTGAGGGAGGAGGGGAATGGTTGGAGGTGCCTCTGAGCAGTGTGGAGGAGGAGGGGAATGGTTGGAGGTGCCTCTGTGCAGTGTGGAGGAGGAGGGGAATGGTTGGAGGTGCCTCTGTGCAGTGTGAGGGAGGAGGGGAATGGTTGGAGGTGCCTCTGTGCAGTGTGAGGGAGGAGGGGAATGGTTGGAGGTGCCTCTGTGCAGTGTGAGGGAGGAGGGGAATGGTTGGAGGTGCCTCTGTGCAGTGTGAGGGGGGAGGGGAATGGTTGGAGGTGCCTCTGTGCAGTGTGAGGGAGGAGGGGAATGGTTGGAGGTGCCTCTGTGCAGTGTGAGGGAGGAGGGGAATGGTTGGAGGTGCCTCTGAGCAGTGTGAGGGGGAGGGGAATGGTTGGAGGTGCCTCTGTGCAGTGTGGAGGAGGAGGGGAATGGTTGGAGGTGCCTCTGTGCAGTGTGAGGGGGAGGGGAATGGTTGGAGGTGCCTCTGTGCAGTGTGAGGGGGAGGGGAATGGTTGGAGGTGCCTCTGTGCAGTGTGAGGGGGAGGGGAATGGTTGGAGGTGCCTCTGTGCAGTGTGAGGGGGGAGGGGAATGGTTGGAGGTTCCTCTGTGCAGTGTGAGGGAGGAGGGGAATGGTTGGAGGTGCCTCTGTGCAGTGTGAGGAGGAGGGGAATGGTTGGAGGTGCCTCTGTGCAGTGTGAGGGAGGAGGGGAATGGTTGGAGGTGCCTCTGTGCAGTGTGAGGGGGGAGGGGAATGGTTGGAGGTGCCTCTGTGCAGTGTGAGGAGGAGGGGAATGGTTGGAGGTGCCTCTGTGCAGTGTGAGGGAGGAGGGGAATGGTTGGAGGTGCCTCTGTGCAGTGTGGAGGAGGAGGGGAATGGTTGGAGGTGCCTCTGTGCAGTGTGAGGGGGAGGGGAATGGTTGGAGGTGCCTCTGTGCAGTGTGGAGGAGGAGGTGAATGGTTGGAGGTGCCTCTGTGCAGTGTGAGGAGGAGGGGAATGGTTGGAGGTGCCTCTGTGCAGTGTGAGGGAGGAGGGGAATGGTTGGAGGTGCCTCTGTGCAGTGTGAGGGGGGAGGGGAATGGTTGGAGGTGCCTCTGTGCAGTGTGAGGAGGAGGGGAATGGTTGGAGGTGCCTCTGTGCAGTGTGAGGGAGGAGGGGAATGGTTGGAGGTGCCTCTGTGCAGTGTGGAGGAGGAGGGGAATGGTTGGAGGTGCCTCTGTGCAGTGTGAGGGAGGAGGGGAATGGTTGGAGGTGCCTCTGAGCAGTGTGAGGAGGAGGGGAATGGTTGGAGGTGCCTCTGAGCAGTGTGAGGAGGAGGGGAATGGTTGGAGGTGCCTCTGAGCAGTGTGAGGGGGAGGGGAATGGTTGGAGGTGCCTCTGAGCAGTGTGAGGGAGGAGGGGAATGGTTGGAGGTGCCTCTGTGCAGTGTGGAGGAGGAGGGGAATGGTTGGAGGTGCCTCTGTGCAGTGTGAGGGGGGAGGGGAATGGTTGGAGGTGCCTCTGTGCAGTGTGAGGGAGGAGGGGAATGGTTGGAGGTGCCTCTGTGCAGTGTGAGGGAGGAGGGGACTGGTTGGAGGTGCCTCTGAGCAGTGTGAGGGGGGAGGGGAATGGTTGGAGGTGCCTCTGTGCAGTGTGAGGGAGGAGGGGACTGGTTGGAGGTGCCTCTGTGCAGTGTGAGGGGGAGGGGAATGGTTGGAGGTGCCTCTGAGCAGTGTGAGGAGGAGGGGAATGGTTGGAGGTGCCTCTGTGCAGTGTGAGGGAGGGGAATGGTTGGAGGTGCCTCTGTGCAGTGTGGAGGAGGAGGGGAATGGTTGGAGGTGCCTCTGAGCAGTGTGGAGGAGGAGGGGAATGGTTGGAGGTGCCTCTGTGCAGTGTGAGGGAGGAGGGGAATGGTTGGAGGTGCCTCTGTGCAGTGTGAGGGGGAGGGGAATGGTTGGAGGTGCCTCTGTGCAGTGTGAGGGGGGAGGGGAATGGTTGGAGGTGCCTCTGAGCAGTGTGGAGGAGGAGGGGAATGGTTGGAGGTGCCTCTGTGCAGTGTGGAGGGGGAGGGGAATGGTTGGAGGTGCCTCTGAGCAGTGTGGAGGAGGAGGGGAATGGTTGGAGGTGCCTCTGTGCAGTGTGAGGGAGGAGGGGAATGGTTGGAGGTGCCTCTGTGCAGTGTGAGGAGGAGGGGAATGGTTGGAGGTGCCTCTGTGCAGTGTGAGGAGGAGGGGAATGGTTGGAGGTGCCTCTGTGCAGTGTGAGGGAGGAGGGGAATGGTTGGAGGTGCCTCTGTGCAGTGTGAGGGGGGAGGGGAATGGTTGGAGGTGCCTCTGTGCAGTGTGGAGGGGGAGGGGAATGGTTGGAGGTGCCTCTGTGCAGTGTGGAGGAGGAGGGGAATGGTTGGAGGTGCCTCTGAGCAGTGTGAGGGAGGAGGGGAATGGTTGGAGGTGCCTCTGTGCGGTGTGAGGGGGGAGGGGAATGGTTGGAGGTGCCTCTGTGCAGTGTGAGGGGGAGGGGAATGGTTGGAGGTGCCTCTGTGCAGTGTGAGGGAGGAGGGGAATGGTTGGAGGTGCCTCTGTGCAGTGTGAGGGGGAGGGGAATGGTTGGAGGTGCCTCTGTGCAGTGTGAGGAGGAGGGGAATGGTTGGAGGTGCCTCTGTGCAGTGTGAGGGGGAGGGGAATGTTTGGAGGTGCCTCTGTGCAGTGTGAGGGGGAGGGGAATGGTTGGAGGTGCCTCTGTGCAGTGTGAGGGAGGAGGGGAATGGTTGGAGGTGCCTCTGAGCAGTGTGGAGGAGGGGAATGGTTGGAGGTGCCTCTGTGCAGTGTGAGGGAGGAGGGGAATGGTTGGAGGTGCCTCTGTGCAGTGTGAGGAGGAGGGGAATGGTTGGAGGTGCCTCTGTGCAGTGTGAGGAGGAGGGGAATGGTTGGAGGTGCCTCTGTGCAGTGTGAGGGAGGAGGGGAATGGTTGGAGGTGCCTCTGTGCAGTGTGAGGGGGAGGGGAATGGTTGGAGGTGCCTCTGTGCAGTGTGAGGGGGGAGGGGAATGGTTGGAGGTGCCTCTGTGCAGTGTGAGGAGGAGGGGAATGGTTGGAGGTGCCTCTGTGCAGTGTGAGGAGGAGGGGAATGGTTGGAGGTGCCTCTGTGCAGTGTGGAGGAGGGGAATGGTTGGAGGTGCCTCTGAGCAGTGTGAGGAGGAGGGGAATGGTTGGAGGTGCCTCTGTGCAGTGTGAGGGAGGAGGGGAATGGTTGGAGGTGCCTCTGTGCAGTGTGAGGGAGGAGGGGAATGGTTGGAGGTGCCTCTGAGCAGTGTGAGGAGGAGGGGAATGGTTGGAGGTGCCTCTGTGCAGTGTGGAGGAGGAGGGGAATGGTTGGAGGTGCCTCTGTGCAGTGTGAGGAGGAGGGGAATGGTTGGAGGTGCCTCTGAGCAGTGTGAGGGAGGAGGGGAATGGTTGGAGGTGCCTCTGTGCAGTGTGAGGGAGGAGGGGAATGGTTGGAGGTGCCTCTGTGCAGTGTGAGGGAGGAGGGGAATGGTTGGAGGTGCCTCTGTGCAGTGTGAGGGAGGAGGGAATGGTTGGAGGTGCCTCTGTGCAGTGTGAGGGAGGAGGGGAATGGTTGGAGGTGCCTCTGTGCAGTGTGAGGGAGGAGGGGAATGGTTGGAGGTGCCTCTGAGCAGTGTGAGGAGGAGGGGAATGGTTGGAGGTGCCTCTGTGCAGTGTGAGGGGGGAGGGGAATGGTTGGAGGTGCCTCTGAGCAGTGTGAGGGAGGAGGGGAATGGTTGGAGGTGCCTCTGAGCAGTGTGAGGGGGAGGGGAATGGTTGGAGGTGCCTCTGTGCAGTGTGGAGGGAGGAGGGGAATGGTTGGAGGTGCCTCTGTGCAGTGTGAGGGGGAGGGGAATGGTTGGAGGTGCCTCTGAGCAGTGTGGAGGAGGAGGGGAATGGTTGGAGGTGCCTCTGTGCAGTGTGAGGGGGGAGGGGAATGGTTGGAGGTGCCTCTGAGCAGTGTGGAGGAGGAGGGGAATGGTTGGAGGTGCCTCTGTGCAGTGTGAGGGGGGAGGGGAATGGTTGGAGGTGCCTCTGTGCAGTGTGAGGGAGGAGGGGAATGGTTGGAGGTGCCTCTGAGCAGTGTGAGGGGGGAGGGGAATGGTTGGAGGTGCCTCTGTGCAGTGTGGAGGGAGGAGGGGAATGGTTGGAGGTGCCTCTGTGCAGTGTGAGGGAGGAGGGGAATGGTTGGAGGTGCCTCTGTGCAGTGTGAGGGGGGAGGGGAATGGTTGGAGGTGCCTCTGTGCAGTGTGAGGAGGAGGGGAATGGTTGGAGGTGCCTCTGAGCAGTGTGGAGGAGGAGGGGGATGGTTGGAGGTGCCTCTGTGCAGTGTGGAGGGAGGAGGGGAATGGTTGGAGGTGCCTCTGTGCAGTGTGAGGGAGGAGGGGAATGGTTGGAGGTGCCTCTGTGCAGTGTGGAGGAGGAGGGGGATGGTTGGAGGTGCCTCTGTGCAGTGTGAGGGAGGAGGGGAATGGTTGGAGGTGCCTCTGTGCAGTGTGAGGGAGGAGGGGAATGGTTGGAGGTGCCTCTGTGCAGTGTGAGGGGGAGGGGAATGGTTGGAGGTGCCTCTGTGCAGTGTGAGGGGGAGGGGAATGGTTGGAGGTGCCTCTGTGCAGTGTGGAGGGAGGAGGGGAATGGTTGGAGGTGCCTCTGTGCAGTGTGAGGGAGGAGGGGAATGGTTGGAGGTGCCTCTGTGCAGTGTGAGGAGGAGGGGAATGGTTGGAGGTGCCTCTGTGCAGTGTGAGGGAGGAGGGGAATGGTTGGAGGTGCCTCTGTGCAGTGTGGAGGAGGAGGGGAATGGTTGGAGGTGCCTCTGTGCAGTGTGAGGGAGGAGGGGAATGGTTGGAGGTGCCTCTGTGCAGTGTGAGGGGGAGGGGAATGGTTGGAGGTGCCTCTGTGCAGTGTGAGGGGGAGGGGAATGGTTGGAGGTGCCTCTGTGCAGTGTGAGGAGGAGGGGAATGGTTGGAGGTGCCTCTGTGCAGTGTGAGGGAGGAGGGGAATGGTTGGAGGTGCCTCTGTGCAGTGTGAGGGAGGAGGGGAATGGTTGGAGGTGCCTCTGTGCAGTGTGAGGGAGGAGGGGAATGGTTGGAGGTGCCTCTGAGCAGTGTGAGGGAGGAGGGGAATGGTTGGAGGTGCCTCTGTGCAGTGTGAGGGAGGAGGGGAATGGTTGGAGGTGCCTCTGTGCAGTGTGAGGGGGGAGGGGAATGGTTGGAGGTGCCTCTGTGCAGTGTGAGGGGGAGGGGAATGGTTGGAGGTGCCTCTGTGCAGTGTGAGGGAGGAGGGGAATGGTTGGAGGTGCCTCTGTGCAGTGTGAGGGGGAGGGGAATGGTTGGAGGTGCCTCTGTGCAGTGTGAGGGAGGAGGGGAATGGTTGGAGGTGCCTCTGTGCAGTGTGAGGGAGGAGGGAATGGTTGGAGGTGCCTCTGTGCAGTGTGAGGGGAGGGGAATGGTTGGAGGTGCCTCTGTGCAGTGTGAGGGGGAGGGGAATGGTTGGAGGTGCCTCTGTGCAGTGTGAGGGAGGAGGGGAATGGTTGGAGGTGCCTCTGTGCAGTGTGGAGGGAGGAGGGGGAATGGTTGGAGGTGCCTCTGTGCAGTGTGAGGGAGGAGGGGAATGGTTGGAGGTGCCTCTGTGCAGTGTGAGGGAGGAGGGGAATGGTTGGAGGTGCCTCTGTGCAGTGTGAGGGAGGAGGGGAATGGTTGGAGGTGCCTCTGTGCAGTGTGAGGGAGGAGGGGAATGGTTGGAGGTGCCTCTGTGCAGTGTGAGGGAGGAGGGGAATGGTTGGAGGTGCCTCTGTGCAGTGTGAGGGGGAGGGGAATGGTTGGAGGTGCCTCTGTGCAGTGTGAGGGAGAGGGGAATGGTTGGAGGTGCCTCTGTGCAGTGTGAGGGAGGAGGGGAATGGTTGGAGGTGCCTCTGTGCAGTGTGAGGAGGAGGGGAATGGTTGGAGGTGCCTCTGTGCAGTGTGAGGGAGGAGGGAATGGTTGGAGGTGCCTCTGAGCAGTGTGAGGGGGAGGGGAATGGTTGGAGGTGCCTCTGTGCAGTGTGAGGGAGGAGGGGAATGGTTGGAGGTGCCTCTGTGCAGTGTGAGGGGGAGGGGAATGGTTGGAGGTGCCTCTGTGCAGTGTGAGGGGGAGGGGAATGGTTGGAGGTGCCTCTGTGCAGTGTGAGGGAGGAGGGGAATGGTTGGAGGTGCCTCTGTGCAGTGTGAGGGGAGGAGGGGAATGGTTGGAGGTGCCTCTGTGCAGTGTGAGGGAGGAGGGGAATGGTTGGAGGTGCCTCTGTGCAGTGTGAGGGAGGAGGGGAATGGTTGGAGGTGCCTCTGTGCAGTGTGAGGGAGGAGGGGAATGGTTGGAGGTGCCTCTGTGCAGTGTGAGGGAGGAGGGGAATGGTTGGAGGTGCCTCTGTGCAGTGTGAGGGAGGAGGGGAATGGTTGGAGGTGCCTCTGTGCAGTGTGAGGGAGGAGGGGAATGGTTGGAGGTGCCTCTGTGCAGTGTGAGGGGGAGGGGGAATGGTTGGAGGTGCCTCTGTGCAGTGTGAGGGGGAGGGGAATGGTTGGAGGTGCCTCTGTGCAGTGTGAGGAGGAGGGATGGTTGAGGTGCCTCTGGCAGTGTGAGGAGGAGGGGAGATGGTTGGAGGTGCCTCTGTGCAGTGTGAGGGGGAGGGGAATGGTTGGAGGTGCCTCTGTGCAGTGTGAGGGAGGAGGGGAATGGTTGGAGGTGCCTCTGTGCAGTGTGAGGGGGAGGGGAATGGTTGGAGGTGCCTCTGTGCAGTGTGAGGGGGAGGGGAATGGTTGGAGGTGCCTCTGTGCAGTGTGAGGGAGGAGGGGAATGGTTGGAGTGCCTCTGTGCAGTGTGAGGGGGAGGGGAATGGTTGGAGGTGCCTCTGTGCAGTGTGAGGGGGGAGGGGAATGGTTGGAGGTGCCTCTGTGCAGTGTGAGGAGGAGGGGAATGGTTGGAGGTGCCTCTGTGCAGTGTGAGGGAGGAGGGGAATGGTTGGAGGTGCCTCTGTGCAGTGTGAGGGGGGAGGGGAATGGTTGGAGGTGCCTCTGTGCAGTGTGAGGGAGGAGGGGAATGGTTGGAGGTGCCTCTGTGCAGTGTGAGGGAGGAGGGGAATGGTTGGAGGTGCCTCTGTGCAGTGTGAGGGAGGAGGGGAATGGTTGGAGGTGCCTCTGTGCAGTGTGAGGGGGAGGGGAATGGTTGGAGGTGCCTCTGTGCAGTGTGAGGGGGGAGGGGAATGGTTGGAGGTGCCTCTGTGCAGTGTGAGGAGGGAGGGGAATGGTTGGAGGTGCCTCTGTGCAGTGTGAGGGAGGGGAATGGTTGGAGGTGCCTCTGTGCAGTGTGAGGGAGGAGGGGAATGGTTGGAGGTGCCTCTGTGCAGTGTGAGGGGAGGGGAATGGTTGGAGGTGCCTCTGTGCAGTGTGAGGGAGGAGGGGAATGGTTGGAGGTGCCTCTGTGCAGTGTGAGGGGGAGGGGAATGGTTGGAGTGCCTCTGTGCAGTGTGAGGGAGGAGGGGAATGGTTGGAGGTGCCTCTGTGCAGTGTGAGGGGGAGGGGGAATGGTTGGAGGTGCCTCTGTGCAGTGTGAGGTGGAGGGGAATGGTTGGAGGTGCCTCTGTGCAGTGTGAGGGGGGAGGGGAATGGTTGGAGGTGCCTCTGTGCAGTGTGAGGGGGAGGGGAATGGTTGGAGGTGCCTCTGTGCAGTGTGAGGAGGAGGGGAATGGTTGGAGGTGCCTCTGTGCAGTGTGAGGGGGGAGGGGAATGGTTGGAGGTGCCTCTGTGCAGTGTGAGGGGAGGAGGGGAATGGTTGGAGGTGCCTCTGTGCAGTGTGAGGGGGAGGGGAATGGTTGGAGGTGCCTCTGTGCAGTGTGAGGGAGAGGGGAAAGGTTGGAGGTGCCTCTGTGCAGTGTGAGGGAGGAGGCGGAATGGTTGACTCTGTGCAGTGTGGAGGAGGAGGGGAATGGTTGGAGGTGCCTCTGTGCAGTGTGAGGGGGAGGGGAAAGGTTGGAGGTGCCTCTGTGCAGTGTGAGGGAGGAGGGGAATGGTTGGAGGTGCCTCTGAGCAGTGTGGAGGAGGAGGGGAATGGTTGGAGGTGCCTCTGTGCAGTGTGAGGGAGGAGGGGAATGGTTGGAGGTGCCTCTGTGCAGTGTGGAGGAGGAGGGGAATGGTTGGAGGTGCCTCTGTGCAGTGTGAGGGGGGAGGGGAATGGTTGGAGGTGCCTCTGTGCAGTGTGAGGGGGGAGGTGGATGGTTGGAGGTGCCTCTGTGCAGTGTATGGGAGGAGGGGAAAGGTTGGAGGTGCCTCTGTGCAGTGTGAGGGGGAGGGGAATGGTTGGAGGTGCCTCTGAGCAGTGTGAGGAGGAGGGGAATGGTTGGAGGTGCCTCTGTGCAGTGTGAGGGGGAGGGGAAAGGTTGGAGGTGCCTCTGTGCAGTGTGAGGGGGGAGGGGAATGGTTGGAGGTGCCTCTGTGCAGTGTGAGGGGGAGGGGAAAGGTTGGAGGTGCCTCTGTGCAGTGTGAGGGAGGAGGGGAATGGTTGGAGGTGCCTCTGTGCAGTGTGAGGGGGCAGGGAATGGTTGGAGGTGCCTCTGTGCAGTGTGGAGGAGGAGGGGAATGGTTGGAGGTGCCTCTGAGCAGTGTGAGGGAGGAGGGGAATGGTTGGAGGTGCCTCTGTGCAGTGTGGAGGAGGAGGGGAATGGTTGGAGGTGCCTCTGTGCAGTGTGAGGGAGGAGGGGAATGGTTGGAGGTGCCTCTGTGCAGTGTGAGGGGGAGGGGAATGGTTGGAGGTGCCTCTGTGCAGTGTGAGGGGGAGGGGAATGGTTGGAGGTGCCTCTGTGCAGTGTGAGGGAGGGGGAATGGTTGGAGGTGCCTCTGAGCAGTGTGAGGAGGAGGGGAATGGTTGGAGGTGCCTCTGTGCAGTGTGAGGGGAGGGGAATGGTTGGAGGTGCCTCTGTGCAGTGTGAGGGAGGAGGGGAATGGTTGGAGGTGCCTCTGAGCAGTGTGAGGGAGGAGGGGAATGGTTGGAGGTGCCTCTGTGCAGTGTGAGGGAGGAGGGGAATGGTTGGAGGTGCCTCTGTGCAGTGTGAGGGAGGAGGGGAATGGTTGGAGGTGCCTCTGAGCAGTGTGAGGGGGAGGGGAATGGTTGGAGGTGCCTCTGTGCAGTGTGAGGGGGGAGGGGAATGGTTGGAGGTGCCTCTGAGCAGTGTGAGGAGGAGGGGAATGGTTGGAGGTGCCTCTGTGCAGTGTGTGGAGGAGGGGAATGGTTGGAGGTGCCTCTGAGCAGTGTGAGGGAGGAGGGGAATGGTTGGAGGTGCCTCTGTGCAGTGTGAGGGGGAGGGGAATGGTTGGAGGTGCCTCTGTGCAGTGTGAGGGGGGAGGGGAATGGTTGGAGGTGCCTCTGTGCAGTGTGGAGGAGGAGGGGAATGGTTGGAGGTGCCTCTGTGCAGTGTGAGGGAGGAGGGGAATGGTTGGAGGTGCCTCTGTGCAGTGTGAGGAGGAGGGGAATGGTTGGAGGTGCCTCTGTGCAGTGTGAGGGGAGGGGAATGGTTGGAGGTGCCTCTGAGCAGTGTGAGGGGGGAGGGGAATGGTTGGAGGTGCCTCTGTGCAGTGTGAGGGGGAGGGGAATGGTTGGAGGTGCCTCTGTGCAGTGTGAGGGGGAGGGGAATGGTTGGAGGTGCCTCTGTGCAGTGTGAGGGGAGGGGAATGGTTGGAGGTGCCTCTGTGCAGTGTGAGGGGGGAGGGGAATGGTTGGAGGTGCCTCTGTGCAGTGTGAGGGAGGGGAATGGTTGGAGGTGCCTCTGTGCAGTGTGAGGGGGGAGGGGAATGGTTGGAGGTGCCTCTGTGCAGTGTGAGGGGGAGGGGAATGGTTGGAGGTGCCTCTGTGCAGTGTGAGGAGGAGGGGAATGGTTGGAGGTGCCTCTGAGCAGTGTGAGGGGGAGGGGAATGGTTGGAGGTGCCTCTGAGCAGTGTGAGGGAGGAGGGGAATGGTTGGAGGTGCCTCTGAGCAGTGTGAGGAGGGAGGGGAATGGTTGGAGGTGCCTCTGTGCAGTGTGGAGGAGGAGGGGAATGGTTGGAGGTGCCTCTGAGCAATGTGAGGGGGGAGGGGAATGGTTGGAGGTGCCTCTGTGCAGTGTGGAGGAGGAGGGGAATGGTTGGAGGTGCCTCTGTGCAGTGTGAGGGGGAGGGGAATGGTTGGAGGTGCCTCTGTGCAGTGTGAGGGGGAGGGGAATGGTTGGAGGTGCCTCTGTGCAGTGTGAGGGGGGAGGGGAATGGTTGGAGGTGCCTCTGAGCAGTGTGAGGGGGGAGGGGAATGGTTGGAGGTGCCTCTGTGCAGTGTGAGGGAGGGAGGGGAATGGTTGGAGGTGCCTCTGAGCAGTGTGAGGGGGAGGGGAATGGTTGGAGGTGCCTCTGTGCAGTGTGAGGGAGGAGGGGAATGGTTGGAGGTGCCTCTGTGCAGTGTGAGGGAGGAGGGGAATGGTTGGAGGTGCCTCTGTGCAGTGTGAGGGAGGAGGGGAATGGTTGGAGGTGCCTCTGTGCAGTGTGAGGGGGAGGGGAATGGTTGGAGGTGCCTCTGTGCAGTGTGAGGGAGGAGGGGAATGGTTGGAGGTGCCTCTGTGCAGTGTGAGGGAGGAGGGGAATGGTTGGAGGTGCCTCTGTGCAGTGTGAGGGGGAGGGGAATGGTTGGAGGTGCCTCTGAGCAGTGTGGAGGGAGGAGGGGAATGGTTGGAGGTGCCTCTGTGCAGTGTGAGGGAGGAGGGGAATGGTTGGAGGTGCCTCTGTGCAGTGTGAGGGGGAGGGGAATGGTTGGAGGTGCCTCTGTGCAGTGTGAGGGAGGAGGGGAATGGTTGGAGGTGCCTCTGAGCAGTGTGAGGGGGAGGGAATGGTTGGAGGTGCCTCTGTGCAGTGTGAGGGGGAGGGGAATGGTTGGAGGTGCCTCTGTGCAGTGTGAGGGAGGAGGGGAATGGTTGGAGGTGCCTCTGAGCAGTGTGAGGGGGGAGGGGAATGGTTGGAGGTGCCTCTGAGCAGTGTGAGGGGGGAGGGGAATGGTTGGAGGTGCCTCTGTGCAGTGTGAGGGAGGAGGGGAATGGTTGGAGGTGCCTCTGTGCAGTGTGAGGGGGGAGGGGAATGGTTGGAGGTGCCTCTGAGCAGTGTGAGGGAGGAGGGGAATGGTTGGAGGTGCCTCTGTGCAGTGTGAGGGGGGAGGGGAATGGTTGGAGGTGCCTCTGTGCAGTGTGAGGGGGAGGGGAATGGTTGGAGGTGCCTCTGTGCAGTGTGAGGGAGGAGGGGAATGGTTGGAGGTGCCTCTGAGCAGTGTGAGGGAGGAGGGGAATGGTTGGAGGTGCCTCTGTGCAGTGTGGAGGGAGGAGGGAATGGTTGGAGGTGCCTCTGTGCAGTGTGAGGGAGGAGGGGAATGGTTGGAGGTGCCTCTGTGCAGTGTGGAGGAGGGGAATGGTTGGAGGTGCCTCTGTGCAGTGTGAGGGGGGAGGGGAATGGTTGGAGGTGCCTCTGAGCAGTGTGGAGGAGGAGGGAATGGTTGGAGGTGCCTCTGTGCAGTGTGAGGGGGAGGGGAATGGTTGGAGGTGCCTCTGTGCAGTGTGAGGGGGGAGGGGAATGGTTGGAGGTGCCTCTGTGCAGTGTGAGGGGGGAGGGGAATGGTTGGAGGTGCCTCTGTGCAGTGTGAGGGGGAGGGGAATGGTTGGAGGTGCCTCTGAGCAGTGTGAGGGGGGAGGGGAATGGTTGGAGGTGCCTCTGTGCAGTGTGAGGGAGGAGGGGAATGGTTGGAGGTGCCTCTGAGCAGTGTGAGGGGGAGGGGAATGGTTGGAGGTGCCTCTGTGCAGTGTGAGGGAGGAGGGGACTGGTTGGAGGTGCCTCTGAGCAGTGTGAGGGGGAGGGGAATGGTTGGAGGTGCCTCTGTGCAGTGTGAGGGAGGAGGGGAATGGTTGGAGGTGCCTCTGTGCAGTGTGAGGGGGAGGGGAATGGTTGGAGGTGCCTCTGAGCAGTGTGAGGGAGGAGGGGAATGGTTGGAGGTGCCTCTGTGCAGTGTGAGGGAGGAGGGGAATGGTTGGAGGTGCCTCTGTGCAGTGTGGAGGAGGAGGGGAATGGTTGGAGGTGCCTCTGTGCAGTGTGAGGGAGGGGAATGGTTGGAGGTGCCTCTGTGCAGTGTGAGGGGGGAGGGGAATGGTTGGAGGTGCCTCTGAGCAGTGTGAGGGGGAGGGGAATGGTTGGAGGTGCCTCTGTGCAGTGTGAGGGAGGAGGGGAATGGTTGGAGGTGCCTCTGTGCAGTGTGAGGGGGAGGGGAATGGTTGGAGGTGCCTCTGAGCAGTGTGAGGGGGAGGGAATGGTTGGAGGTGCCTCTGTGCAGTGTGAGGGAGGAGGGGAATGGTTGGAGGTGCCTCTGTGCAGTGTGAGGGAGGAGGGGAATGGTTGGAGGTGCCTCTGAGCAGTGTGAGGGGGAGGGGAATGGTTGGAGGTGCCTCTGTGCAGTGTGAGGGAGGAGGGGAATGGTTGGAGGTGCCTCTGTGCAGTGTGAGGGGGAGGGGAATGGTTGGAGGTGCCTCTGAGCAGTGTGAGGGAGGAGGGGAATGGTTGGAGGTGCCTCTGTGCAGTGTGAGGGGGAGGGGAATGGTTGGAGGTGCCTCTGTGCAGTGTGAGGGAGGAGGGGAATGGTTGGAGGTGCCTCTGTGCAGTGTGAGGAGGAGGGAATGGTTGGAGGTGCCTCTGAGCAGTGTGAGGGGAGGAGGGGAATGGTTGGAGGTGCCTCTGTGCAGTGTGAGGGGAGGAGGGGAATGGTTGGAGGTGCCTCTGAGCAGTGTGAGGGGGGAGGGGAATGGTTGGAGGTGCTCTGAGCAGTGTGAGGGAGGAGGGGAATGGTTGGAGGTGCCTCTGAGCAGTGTGAGGGAGGAGGGGAATGGTTGGAGGTGCCTCTGTGCAGTGTGAGGGGGAGGGGAATGGTTGGAGGTGCCTCTGTGCAGTGTGGAGGGAGGAGGGGAATGGTTGGAGGTGCCTCTGTGCAGTGTGGAGGGAGGAGGGGAATGGTTGGAGGTGCCTCTGTGCAGTGTGAGGGAGGAGGGAATGGTTGGAGGTGCCTCTGTGCAGTGTGAGGGGGGAGGGGAATGGTTGGAGGTGCCTCTGTGCAGTGTGAGGGGGGAGGGGAATGGTTGGAGGTGCCTCTGAGCAGTGTGAGGGAGGAGGGGAATGGTTGGAGGTGCCTCTGAGCAGTGTGAGGGAGGAGGGGAATGGTTGGAGGTGCCTCTGTGCAGTGTGAGGGAGGAGGGGAATGGTTGGAGGTGCCTCTGAGCAGTGTGAGGGAGGAGGGGAATGGTTGGAGGTGCCTCTGAGCAGTGTGAGGGAGGAGGGGAATGGTTGGAGGTGCCTCTGTGCAGTGTGAGGGGGAGGGGAATGGTTGGAGGTGCCTCTGAGCAGTGTGAGGGAGGAGGGGAATGGTTGGAGGTGCCTCTGTGCAGTGTGAGGGGGGAGGGGAATGGTTGGAGGTGCCTCTGTGCAGTGTGAGGGAGGAGGGGAATGGTTGGAGGTGCCTCTGAGCAGTGTGAGGGAGGAGGGGAATGGTTGGAGGTGCCTCTGTGCAGTGTGAGGGGGAGGGGAATGGTTGGAGGTGCCTCTGAGCAGTGTGAGGGAGGAGGGGAATGGTTGGAGGTGCCTCTGTGCAGTGTGAGGGGGAGGGGAATGGTTGGAGGTGCCTCTGTGCAGTGTGAGGGGGGAGGGGAATGGTTGGAGGTGCCTCTGTGCAGTGTGAGGAGGAGGGGAATGGTTGGAGGTGCCTCTGAGCAGTGTGAGGGGGGAGGGGAATGGTTGGAGGTGCCTCTGAGCAGTGTGAGGGAGGAGGGGAATGGTTGGAGGTGCCTCTGTGCAGTGTGAGGGGGGAGGGGAATGGTTGGAGGTGCCTCTGAGCAGTGTGAGGGAGGAGGGGAATGGTTGGAGGTGCCTCTGTGCAGTGTGAGGGAGGAGGGGAATGGTTGGAGGTGCCTCTGAGCAGTGTGAGGGGGGAGGGGAATGGTTGGAGGTGCCTCTGTGCAGTGTGAGGGAGGAGGGGAATGGTTGGAGGTGCCTCTGAGCAGTGTGAGGGAGGAGGGGAATGGTTGGAGGTGCCTCTGTGCAGTGTGAGGGGGAGGGGAATGGTTGGAGGTGCCTCTGAGCAGTGTGAGGGAGGAGGGGAATGGTTGGAGGTGCCTCTGTGCAGTGTGGAGGAGGAGGGGAATGGTTGGAGGTGCCTCTGTGCAGTGTGAGGGGGAGGGGAATGGTTGGAGGTGCCTCTGTGCAGTGTGAGGGGGAGGGGAATGGTTGGAGGTGCCTCTGAGCAGTGTGAGGGGGAGGGGAATGGTTGGAGGTGCCTCTGTGCAGTGTGGAGGAGGAGGGGAATGGTTGGAGGTGCCTCTGTGCAGTGTGAGGAGGAGGGGAATGGTTGGAGGTGCCTCTGTGCAGTGTGAGGGAGGAGGGGAATGGTTGGAGGTGCCTCTGTGCAGTGTGGAGGAGGGGAATGGTTGGAGGTGCCTCTGTGCAGTGTGAGGGAGGAGGGGAATGGTTGGAGGTGCCTCTGTGCAGTGTGAGGGAGGAGGGGAATGGTTGGAGGTGCCTCTGTGCAGTGTGAGGGGGAGGGGAATGGTTGGAGGTGCCTCTGTGCAGTGTGAGGGGGAGGGGAATGGTTGGAGGTGCCTCTGTGCAGTGTGAGGGAGGAGGGGAATGGTTGGAGGTGCCTCTGTGCAGTGTGAGGGAGGAGGGGAATGGTTGGAGGTGCCTCTGTGCAGTGTGAGGGAGGAGGGGAATGGTTGGAGGTGCCTCTGTGCAGTGTGAGGGAGGAGGGGAATGGTTGGAGGTGCCTCTGTGCAGTGTGAGGGGGGAGGGGAATGGTTGGAGGTGCCTCTGTGCAGTGTGAGGGGGAGGGGAATGGTTGGAGGTGCCTCTGTGCAGTGTGAGGGGGAGGGGAATGGTTGGAGGTGCCTCTGTGCAGTGTGAGGGAGGAGGGGAATGGTTGGAGGTGCCTCTGTGCAGTGTGAGGGAGGAGGGGAATGGTTGGAGGTGCCTCTGTGCAGTGTGAGGGGGAGGGGAATGGTTGGAGGTGCCTCTGTGCAGTGTGAGGGGAGGGGAATGGTTGGAGGTGCCTCTGTGCAGTGTGAGGGGGAGGGGAATGGTTGGAGGTGCCTCTGAGCAGTGTGAGGGGGAGGGGAATGGTTGGAGGTGCCTCTGTGCAGTGTGAGGGGGAGGGGAATGGTTGGAGGTGCCTCTGAGCAGTGTGGAGGGAGGGGAATGGTTGGAGGTGCCTCTGTGCAGTGTGAGGGGGAGGGGAATGGTTGGAGGTGCCTCTGTGCAGTGTGAGGGGGAGGGGAATGGTTGGAGGTGCCTCTGTGCAGTGTGAGGAGGAGGGGAATGGTTGGAGGTGCCTCTGTGCAGTGTGAGGGAGGAGGGGAATGGTTGGAGGTGCCTCTGAGCAGTGTGAGGGGGAGGGGAATGGTTGGAGGTGCCTCTGTGCAGTGTGAGGAGGAGGGGAATGGTTGGAGGTGCCTCTGTGCAGTGTGAGGAGGAGGGGAATGGTTGGAGGTGCCTCTGTGCAGTGTGAGGGAGGAGGGGAATGGTTGGAGGTGCCTCTGTGCAGTGTGAGGGGGAGGGGAATGGTTGGAGGTGCCTCTGTGCAGTGTGAGGAGGAGGGGAATGGTTGGAGGTGCCTCTGTGCAGTGTGAGGGGGAGGGGAATGGTTGGAGGTGCCTCTGTGCAGTGTGGAGGAGGAGGGGAATGGTTGGAGGTGCCTCTGTGCAGTGTGAGGGGGAGGGGAATGGTTGGAGGTGCCTCTGAGCAGTGTGAGGGGGAGGGGAATGGTTGGAGGTGCCTCTGTGCAGTGTGAGGGGGAGGGGAATGGTTGGAGGTGCCTCTGTGCAGTGTGAGGGGGGAGGGGAATGGTTGGAGGTGCCTCTGTGCAGTGTGAGGGGGAGGGGAATGGTTGGAGGTGCCTCTGAGCAGTGTGAGGGGGAGGGGAATGGTTGGAGGTGCCTCTGTGCAGTGTGAGGGAGGAGGGGAATGGTTGGAGGTGCCTCTGTGCAGTGTGAGGGGGAGGGGAATGGTTGGAGGTGCCTCTGTGCAGTGTGAGGGAGGAGGGGAATGGTTGGAGGTGCCTCTGTGCAGTGTGAGGGGGGAGGGGAATGGTTGGAGGTGCCTCTGTGCAGTGTGGAGGGGGAGGGGAATGGTTGGAGGTGCCTCTGTGCAGTGTGAGGGGGAGGGGAATGGTTGGAGGTGCCTCTGTGCAGTGTGAGGGAGGAGGGGAATGGTTGGAGGTGCCTCTGTGCAGTGTGAGGGAGGAGGGGAATGGTTGGAGGTGCCTCTGAGCAGTGTGAGGGGGGAGGGGAATGGTTGGAGGTGCCTCTGTGCAGTGTGAGGGGGGAGGGGAATGGTTGGAGGTGCCTCTGTGCAGTGTGAGGGGGAGGGGAATGGTTGGAGGTGCCTCTGTGCAGTGTGAGGGGAGGGGAATGGTTGGAGGTGCCTCTGTGCAGTGTGAGGGAGGAGGGGAATGGTTGGAGGTGCCTCTGAGCAGTGTGAGGGAGGAGGGGAATGGTTGGAGGTGCCTCTGTGCAGTGTGAGGGGGAGGGGAATGGTTGGAGGTGCCTCTGTGCAGTGTGAGGAGGAGGGGAATGGTTGGAGGTGCCTCTGTGCAGTGTGAGGGGGGAGGGGAATGGTTGGAGGTGCCTCTGAGCAGTGTGAGGGAGGAGGGGAATGGTTGGAGGTGCCTCTGTGCAGTGTGGAGGGGAGGGGAATGGTTGGAGGTGCCTCTGTGCAGTGTGAGGGGGAGGGGAATGGTTGGAGGTGCCTCTGTGCAGTGTGAGGGGGGAGGGGAATGGTTGGAGGTGCCTCTGTGCAGTGTGAGGGGGGAGGGGAATGGTTGGAGGTGCCTCTGAGCAGTGTGAGGGAGGAGGGGAATGGTTGGAGGTGCCTCTGTGCAGTGTGAGGAGGAGGGGAATGGTTGGAGGTGCCTCTGTGCAGTGTGAGGGGGGAGGGGAATGGTTGGAGGTGCCTCTGTGCAGTGTGAGGGGGAGGGGAATGGTTGGAGGTGCCTCTGTGCAGTGTGAGGAGGAGGGGAATGGTTGGAGGTGCCTCTGTGCAGTGTGAGGAGGAGGGGAATGGTTGGAGGTGCCTCTGTGCAGTGTGAGGAGGAGGGGAATGGTTGGAGGTGCCTCTGTGCAGTGTGAGGGGGGAGGGGAATGGTTGGAGGTGCCTCTGTGCAGTGTGAGGGGGAGGGGAATGGTTGGAGGTGCCTCTGTGCAGTGTGAGGGAGGAGGGGAATGGTTGGAGGTGCCTCTGTGCAGTGTGAGGGAGGAGGGGAATGGTTGGAGGTGCCTCTGTGCAGTGTGAGGGGGGAGGGGAATGGTTGGAGGTGCCTCTGTGCAGTGTGAGGGAGGAGGGGAATGGTTGGAGGTGCCTCTGTGCAGTGTGGAGGAGGAGGGGAATGGTTGGAGGTGCCTCTGTGCAGTGTGAGGGAGGAGGGGAATGGTTGGAGGTGCCTCTGTGCAGTGTGAGGGAGGAGGGGAATGGTTGGAGGTGCCTCTGAGCAGTGTGGAGGAGGAGGGGAATGGTTGGAGGTGCCTCTGTGCAGTGTGAGGGAGGAGGGGAATGGTTGGAGGTGCCTCTGTGCAGTGTGAGGGGGAGGGGAATGGTTGGAGGTGCCTCTGTGCAGTGTGAGGGGGAGGGGAATGGTTGGAGGTGCCTCTGTGCAGTGTGAGGGGGAGGGGAATGGTTGGAGGTGCCTCTGTGCAGTGTGAGGGGGAGGGGAATGGTTGGAGGTGCCTCTGTGCAGTGTGGAGGAGGAGGGGAATGGTTGGAGGTGCCTCTGTGCAGTGTGAGGGGGAGGGGAATGGTTGGAGGTGCCTCTGTGCAGTGTGAGGGGGGAGGGGAATGGTTGGAGGTGCCTCTGTGCAGTGTGAGGGGGGAGGGGAATGGTTGGAGGTGCCTCTGTGCAGTGTGAGGGGGGAGGGGAATGGTTGGAGGTGCCTCTGTGCAGTGTGAGGGAGGAGGGGAATGGTTGGAGGTGCCTCTGTGCAGTGTGGAGGAGGAGGGGAATGGTTGGAGGTGCCTCTGTGCAGTGTGAGGGAGGAGGGGAATGGTTGGAGGTGCCTCTGTGCAGTGTGAGGGAGGAGGGGAATGGTTGGAGGTGCCTCTGTGCAGTGTGAGGGGGGAGGGGAATGGTTGGAGGTGCCTCTGTGCAGTGTGGAGGGAGGGGAATGGTTGGAGGTGCCTCTGTGCAGTGTGAGGGAGGAGGGGAATGGTTGGAGGTGCCTCTGTGCAGTGTGAGGGGGGAGGGGAATGGTTGGAGGTGCCTCTGTGCAGTGTGAGGGGGGAGGGGAATGGTTGGAGGTGCCTCTGTGCAGTGTGAGGGGGGAGGGGAATGGTTGGAGGTGCCTCTGTGCAGTGTGGAGGAGGAGGGGAATGGTTGGAGGTGCCTCTGTGCAGTGTGAGGGAGGAGGGGAATGGTTGGAGGTGCCTCTGTGCAGTGTGAGGGGGAGGGGAATGGTTGGAGGTGCCTCTGTGCAGTGTGAGGGAGGAGGGGAATGGTTGGAGGTGCCTCTGTGCAGTGTGAGGGGGAGGGGAATGGTTGGAGGTGCCTCTGTGCAGTGTGAGGGAGGAGGGGAATGGTTGGAGGTGCCTCTGTGCAGTGTGAGGGGGAGGGGAATGGTTGGAGGTGCCTCTGTGCAGTGTGGAGGAGGAGGGGAATGGTTGGAGGTGCCTCTGTGCAGTGTGAGGGGGAGGGGAATGGTTGGAGGTGCCTCTGTGCAGTGTGAGGGGGAGGGGAATGGTTGGAGGTGCCTCTGTGCAGTGTGGAGGAGGAGGGGAATGGTTGGAGGTGCCTCTGTGCAGTGTGAGGGAGGAGGGGAATGGTTGGAGGTGCCTCTGTGCAGTGTGAGGGGGAGGGGAATGGTTGGAGGTGCCTCTGTGCAGTGTGAGGGGGAGGGGAATGGTTGGAGGTGCCTCTGTGCAGTGTGGAGGAGGAGGGGAATGGTTGGAGGTGCCTCTGAGCAGTGTGAGGAGGAGGGGAATGGTTGGAGGTGCCTCTGAGCAGTGTGAGGGAGGAGGGGAATGGTTGGAGGTGCCTCTGTGCAGTGTGAGGGGGAGGGGAATGGTTGGAGGTGCCTCTGTGCAGTGTGAGGAGGAGGGGAATGGTTGGAGGTGCCTCTGTGCAGTGTGAGGGGGAGGGGAATGGTTGGAGGTGCCTCTGTGCAGTGTGAGGGAGGGAGGGGAATGGTTGGAGGTGCCTCTGTGCAGTGTGAGGGGGGAGGGGAATGGTTGGAGGTGCCTCTGTGCAGTGTGAGGGAGGAGGGGAATGGTTGGAGGTGCCTCTGTGCAGTGTGAGGGAGGAGGGGAATGGTTGGAGGTGCCTCTGTGCAGTGTGAGGGGGAGGGGAATGGTTGGAGGTGCCTCTGTGCAGTGTGAGGGGGAGGGGAATGGTTGGAGGTGCCTCTGTGCAGTGTGAGGGAGGAGGGGAATGGTTGGAGGTGCCTCTGTGCAGTGTGAGGGAGGAGGGGAATGGTTGGAGGTGCCTCTGAGCAGTGTGAGGGAGGAGGGGAATGGTTGGAGGTGCCTCTGTGCAGTGTGAGGGAGGAGGGGAATGGTTGGAGGTGCCTCTGTGCAGTGTGAGGGAGGAGGGGAATGGTTGGAGGTGCCTCTGTGCAATGTGAGGGAGGAGGAGGGGAATGGTTGGAGGTGCCTCTGAGCAATGTGAGGGAGGAGGAGGGGAATGGTTGGAGGTGCCTCTGAGCAATGTGAGGGAGGAGGAGGGGAATGGTTGGAGGTGCCTCTGAGCAATGTGAGGGAGGAGGAGGGGAATGGTTGGAGGTGCCTCTGTGCAGTGTGAGGGGGAGGGGAATGGTTGGAGGTGCCTCTGTGCAGTGTGAGGGGGAGGGGAATGGTTGGAGGTGCCTCTGTGCAGTGTGAGGGGGAGGGGAATGGTTGGAGGTGCCTCTGTGCAGTGTGAGGGAGGAGGGGAATGGTTGGAGGTGCCTCTGTGCAGTGTGAGGGAGGAGGGGAATGGTTGGAGGTGCCTCTGTGCAGTGTGAGGGAGGAGGGGAATGGTTGGAGGTGCCTCTGTGCAGTGTGAGGGAGGAGGGGAATGGTTGGAGGTGCCTCTGTGCAGTGTGAGGGAGGAGGGGAATGGTTGGAGGTGCCTCTGTGCAGTGTGAGGGAGGAGGGGAATGGTTGGAGGTGCCTCTGTGCAGTGTGAGGGAGGAGGGGAATGGTTGGAGGTGCCTCTGTGCAGTGTGAGGGAGGAGGGGAATGGTTGGAGGTGCCTCTGTGCAGTGTGAGGGAGGAGGGGAATGGTTGGAGGTGCCTCTGTGCAGTGTGAGGGGGGAGGGGAATGGTTGGAGGTGCCTCTGTGCAGTGTGAGGGAGGAGGGGAATGGTTGGAGGTGCCTCTGTGCAGTGTGAGGGGGAGGGGAATGGTTGGAGGTGCCTCTGTGCAGTGTGAGGGGGAGGGGAATGGTTGGAGGTGCCTCTGAGCAGTGTGAGGGAGGAGGGGGAATGGTTGGAGGTGCCTCTGTGCAGTGTGAGGGGGAGGGGAATGGTTGGAGGTGCCTCTGAGCAGTGTGAGGGAGGAGGGGAATGGTTGGAGGTGCCTCTGTGCAGTGTGAGGGGGAGGGGAATGGTTGGAGGTGCCTCTGTGCAGTGTGAGGGAGGAGGGGAATGGTTGGAGGTGCCTCTGTGCAGTGTGAGGGGGAGGGGAATGGTTGGAGGTGCCTCTGTGCAGTGTGAGGGGGAGGGGAATGGTTGGAGGTGCCTCTGTGCAGTGTGAGGGAGGAGGGGAATGGTTGGAGGTGCCTCTGTGCAGTGTGAGGGAGGAGGGGAATGGTTGGAGGTGCCTCTGTGCAGTGTGAGGGGGAGGGGAATGGTTGGAGGTGCCTCTGTGCAGTGTGAGGGGGAGGGGAATGGTTGGAGGTGCCTCTGTGCAGTGTGAGGGGAGGGGAATGGTTGGAGGTGCCTCTGTGCAGTGTGAGGGGGGAGGGGAATGGTTGGAGGTGCCTCTGTGCAGTGTGAGGGAGGAGGGGAATGGTTGGAGGTGCCTCTGTGCAGTGTGAGGGAGGAGGGGAATGGTTGGAGGTGCCTCTGTGCAGTGTGAGGGGGAGGGGAATGGTTGGAGGTGCCTCTGTGCAGTGTGAGGGAGGAGGGGAATGGTTGGAGGTGCCTCTGTGCAGTGTGAGGGAGGAGGGGAATGGTTGGAGGTGCCTCTGTGCAGTGTGAGGGAGGAGGGGAATGGTTGGAGGTGCCTCTGTGCAGTGTGAGGGAGGAGGGAATGGTTGGAGGTGCCTCTGTGCAGTGTGGAGGAGGAGGCGGAATGGTTGGAGGTGCCTCTGTGCAGTGTGAGGGGGGGAGGGGAATGGTTGGAGGTGCCTCTGAGCAGTGTGAGGGAGGAGGGGAATGGTTGGAGGTGCCTCTGTGCAGTGTGAGGGGGAGGGGAATGGTTGGAGGTGCCTCTGTGCAGTGTGAGGGGGAGGGGAATGGTTGGAGGTGCCTCTGTGCAGTGTGAGGGGGAGGGGAATGGTTGGAGGTGCCTCTGTGCAGTGTGAGGGGGAGGGGAATGGTTGGAGGTGCCTCTGTGCAGTGTGAGGGGGAGGGGAATGGTTGGAGGTGCCTCTGAGCAGTGTGAGGGAGGAGGGGAATGGTTGGAGGTGCCTCTGTGCAGTGTGAGGGGGGAGGGGAATGGTTGGAGGTGCCTCTGTGCAGTGTGAGGGGGAGGGGAATGGTTGGAGGTGCCTCTGTGCAGTGTGAGGGAGGAGGGGAATGGTTGGAGGTGCCTCTGTGCAGTGTGAGGGGGGAGGGGAATGGTTGGAGGTGCCTCTGTGCAGTGTGAGGAGGAGGGGAATGGTTGGAGGTGCCTCTGTGCAGTGTGAGGGAGGAGGAGGGAATGGTTGGAGGTGCCTCTGTGCAGTGTGAGGGGGGAGGGGAATGGTTGGAGGTGCCTCTGTGCAGTGTGAGGAGGAGGGGAATGGTTGGAGGTGCCTCTGTGCAGTGTGAGGGGGAGGGGAATGGTTGGAGGTGCCTCTGTGCAGTGTGAGGAGGAGGGGAATGGTTGGAGGTGCCTCTGTGCAGTGTGAGGGAGGAGGGGAATGGTTGGAGGTGCCTCTGTGCAGTGTGAGGGAGGAGGGGAATGGTTGGAGGTGCCTCTGTGCAGTGTGGAGGGAGGAGGGGAATGGTTGGAGGTGCCTCTGTGCAGTGTGAGGGGGGAGGGGAATGGTTGGAGGTGCCTCTGTGCAGTGTGAGGGAGGAGGGGAATGGTTGGAGGTGCCTCTGTGCAGTGTGAGGAGGGAGGGGAATGGTTGGAGGTGCCTCTGTGCAGTGTGAGGGGGAGGGGAATGGTTGGAGGTGCCTCTGTGCAGTGTGAGGGAGGAGGGGAATGGTTGGAGGTGCCTCTGTGCAGTGTGAGGGGGGAGGGGAATGGTTGGAGGTGCCTCTGTGCAGTGTGAGGGAGGAGGGAATGGTTGGAGGTGCCTCTGTGCAGTGTGAGGGAGGAGGGGAATGGTTGGAGGTGCCTCTGTGCAGTGTGAGGGAGGAGGGGAATGGTTGGAGGTGCCTCTGTGCAGTGTGAGGGAGGAGGGGAATGGTTGGAGGTGCCTCTGTGCAGTGTGAGGGGGAGGGGAATGGTTGGAGGTGCCTCTGTGCAGTGTGAGGGAGGAGGGGAATGGTTGGAGGTGCCTCTGAGCAGTGTGAGGGGGAGGGGAATGGTTGGAGGTGCCTCTGTGCAGTGTGAGGGAGGAGGGGAATGGTTGGAGGTGCCTCTGTGCAGTGTGAGGGAGGAGGGGAATGGTTGGAGGTGCCTCTGTGCAGTGTGAGGGGAGGGGAATGGTTGGAGGTGCCTCTGTGCAGTGTGAGGGGGAGGGGAATGGTTGGAGGTGCCTCTGTGCAGTGTGAGGGGGGAGGGGAATGGTTGGAGGTGCCTCTGTGCAGTGTGAGGGAGGGAGGGGAATGGTTGGAGGTGCCTCTGTGCAGTGTGAGGGGGGAGGGGAATGGTTGGAGGTGCCTCTGTGCAGTGTGAGGGGGAGGGGAATGGTTGGAGGTGCCTCTGTGCAGTGTGAGGGGGAGGGGAATGGTTGGAGGTGCCTCTGTGCAGTGTGGAGGGGGAGGGGAATGGTTGGAGGTGCCTCTGTGCAGTGTGAGGGGGAGGGGAATGGTTGGAGGTGCCTCTGTGCAGTGTGAGGGGGAGGGGAATGGTTGGAGGTGCCTCTGTGCAGTGTGAGGGGGAGGGGAATGGTTGGAGGTGCCTCTGTGCAGTGTGAGGAGGAGGGGAATGGTTGGAGGTGCCTCTGTGCAGTGTGAGGGGGAGGGGAATGGTTGGAGGTGCCTCTGTGCAGTGTGAGGAGGAGGGGAATGGTTGGAGGTGCCTCTGTGCAGTGTGAGGGAGGAGGGGAATGGTTGGAGGTGCCTCTGTGCAGTGTGAGGGGGAGGGGAATGGTTGGAGGTGCCTCTGTGCAGTGTGAGGGGGGAGGGGAATGGTTGGAGGTGCCTCTGAGCAGTGTGAGGGGGAGGGGAATGGTTGGAGGTGCCTCTGTGCAGTGTGAGGGGGAGGGGAATGGTTGGAGGTGCCTCTGTGCAGTGTGAGGGAGGAGGGGAATGGTTGGAGGTGCCTCTGTGCAGTGTTGAGGGGGAGGGGGAATGGTTGGAGGTGCCTCTGTGCAGTGTGAGGGGGGAGGGGAATGGTTGGAGGTGCCTCTGTGCAGTGTGAGGAGGAGGGGAATGGTTGGAGGTGCCTCTGTGCAGTGTGAGGGAGGAGGGGAATGGTTGGAGGTGCCTCTGAGCAGTGTGAGGGGAGGAGGGGAATGGTTGGAGGTGCCTCTGTGCAGTGTGAGGAGGAGGGGAATGGTTGGAGGTGCCTCTGTGCAGTGTGAGGGGGAGGGGAATGGTTGGAGGTGCCTCTGTGCAGTGTGAGGGGGAGGGGAATGGTTGGAGGTGCCTCTGTGCAGTGTGAGGGGGAGGGGAATGGTTGGAGGTGCCTCTGTGCAGTGTGAGGGGAGGAGGGGAATGGTTGGAGGTGCCTCTGTGCAGTGTGAGGGGGGGAGGGGGAATGGTTGGAGGTGCCTCTGTGCAGTGTGAGGGGGAGGGGAATGGTTGGAGGTGCCTCTGTGCAGTGTGAGGAGGAGGGAATGGTTGGAGGTGCCTCTGTGCAGTGTGAGGGAGGAGGGGAATGGTTGGAGGTGCCTCTGTGCAGTGTGAGGGGGAGGGGAATGGTTGGAGGTGCCTCTGTGCAGTGTGAGGGAGGAGGGGAATGGTTGGAGGTGCCTCTGAGCAGTGTGAGGGAGGAGGGGAATGGTTGGAGGTGCCTCTGTGCAGTGTGAGGAGGAGGGGAATGGTTGGAGGTGCCTCTGTGCAGTGTGAGGGGGAGGGGAATGGTTGGAGGTGCCTCTGTGCAGTGTGAGGGAGGAGGGGAATGGTTGGAGGTGCCTCTGTGCAGTGTGAGGGGGAGGGGAATGGTTGGAGGTGCCTCTGTGCAGTGTGAGGGGGAGGGGAATGGTTGGAGGTGCCTCTGTGCAGTGTGGAGGAGGAGGGGAATGGTTGGAGGTGCCTCTGTGCAGTGTGAGGGAGGAGGGGAATGGTTGGAGGTGCCTCTGTGCAGTGTGAGGGGTGAGGGGAATGGTTGGAGGTGCCTCTGTGCAGTGTGAGGGAGGAGGGGAATGGTTGGAGGTGCCTCTGTGCAGTGTGAGGAGGAGGGGAATGGTTGGAGGTGCCTCTGTGCAGTGTGAGGGAGGAGGGGAATGGTTGGAGGTGCCTCTGTGCAGTGTGAGGGAGGAGGGGAATGGTTGGAGGTGCCTCTGTGCAGTGTGAGGGAGGAGGGGAATGGTTGGAGGTGCCTCTGTGCAGTGTGAGGGAGGAGGGGAATGGTTGGAGGTGCCTCTGTGCAGTGTGAGGAGGAGGGGAATGGTTGGAGGTGCCTCTGTGCAGTGTGAGGGAGGAGGGGAATGGTTGGAGGTGCCTCTGTGCAGTGTGAGGGGGAGGGGAATGGGTTGGAGGTGCCTCTGTGCAGTGTGGAGGAGGAGGGGAATGGTTGGAGGTGCCTCTGTGCAGTGTGAGGAGGAGGGGAATGGTTGGAGGTGCCTCTGTGCAGTGTGAGGGAGGAGGGGAATGGTTGGAGGTGCCTCTGTGCAGTGTGAGGGAGGAGGGGAATGGTTGGAGGTGCCTCTGTGCAGTGTGAGGGGAGGAGGGGAATGGTTGGAGGTGCCTCTGTGCAGTGTGAGGGGGAGGGGAATGGTTGGAGGTGCCTCTGTGCAGTGTGAGGGGGGAGGGGAATGGTTGGAGGTGCCTCTGTGCAGTGTGAGGGAGGAGGGGAATGGTTGGAGGTGCCTCTGTGCAGTGTGAGGGGGAGGGGAATGGTTGGAGGTGCCTCTGTGCAGTGTGAGGGAGGAGGGGAATGGTTGGAGGTGCCTCTGTGCAGTGTGAGGGAGGAGGGGAATGGTTGGAGGTGCCTCTGTGCAGTGTGAGGGGGAGGGGAATGGTTGGAGGTGCTCTGTGCAGTGTGAGGGGAGGGAATGGTTGGAGGTGCCTCTGTGCAGTGTGAGGGGGGAGGGGAATGGTTGGAGGTGCCTCTGTGCAGTGTGAGGGGGAGGGGAATGGTTGGAGGTGCCTCTGTGCAGTGTGAGGGGAGGGGAATGGTTGGAGGTGCCTCTGTGCAGTGTGAGGGAGGAGGGGAATGGTTGGAGGTGCCTCTGTGCAGTGTGAGGGGGAGGGGAATGGTTGGAGGTGCCTCTGTGCAGTGTGAGGGGGGAGGGGAATGGTTGGAGGTGCCTCTGTGCAGTGTGAGGGAGGGAGGGGAATGGTTGGAGGTGCCTCTGTGCAGTGTGGAGGGGGGAGGAGGGGAATGGTTGGAGGTGCCTCTGTGCAGTGTGAGGGGGAGGGGAATGGTTGGAGGTGCCTCTGTGCAGTGTGAGGAGGAGGGGAATGGTTGGAGGTGCCTCTGTGCAGTGTGAGGGGGGAGGGGAATGGTTGGAGGTGCCTCTGTGCAGTGTGGAGGAGGAGGGGAATGGTTGGAGGTGCCTCTGTGCAGTGTGAGGGGGAGGGGAATGGTTGGAGGTGCCTCTGTGCAGTGTGAGGAGGAGGGGAATGGTTGGAGGTGCCTCTGTGCAGTGTGAGGGGGAGGGGAATGGTTGGAGGTGCCTCTGTGCAGTGTGAGGGGGAGGGGAATGGTTGGAGGTGCCTCTGTGCAGTGTGAGGGAGGAGGGGAATGGTTGGAGGTGCCTCTGTGCAGTGTGAGGGAGGAGGGGAATGGTTGGAGGTGCCTCTGAGCAGTGTGAGGGGGAGGGGAATGGTTGGAGGTGCCTCTGTGCAGTGTGAGGGGGAGGGGAATGGTTGGAGGTGCCTCTGAGCAGTGTGTGAGGGGGGAGGGGAATGGTTGGAGGTGCCTCTGTGCAGTGTGAGGGAGGAGGGGAATGGTTGGA
>NW_027139293.1:0-2500 GCF_035084215.1 Heptranchias perlo
TGATCTCTCTCTCTCTCTCTATATATATATATATATCACTCTATCTATTATCCTATCGATCCTCTCTCTCCTATATATATCTATATATATCACTCTATCTATTAATATCTATCGATCTCTCTCTCTCTCTCTATATATATATATATATCACTCTATCTATTATCTATCGATCTCTCTCTCTCTATATATAATATATATATATATATATATCACTCTATCTATTATCTATCGATCTCTCTCTCTCTCTCTATATATATATATATCACTCTATCTATTATCTATCGATCTCTCTCTCTCTCTATATATATATATATATATCACTCTATCTATTATCTATCGATCTCTCTCTCTCTCTATATATATATATATATATCACTCTATCTATTATCTATCGATCTCTCTCTCTCTATATATATATATATATATCACTCTATCTATTATCTATCGATCTCTCTCTCTCTCTCTATTATATATATATATATATCACTCTATCTATTATCTATCGATCTCTCTCTCTCTACTATATATATATATATATATCACTCTATCTATTATCTATCGATCTCTCTCTTCTCTCTCTATATATATATATATATCACTCTATCTATTATCTATCGATCTCTCTCTCTCTCTATATATATATATATATATATCACTCTATCTATTATCTATCGATCTCTCTCTCTCTATATATATATATATATATCACTCTATCTATTATCTATCGATCTCTCTCTCTCTATATATATATATATATATCACTCTATCTATTATCTATCGATCTCTCTCTCTCTATATATATATATATATATCACTCTATCTATTATCTATCGATCTCTCTCTCTCTATATATATATATATATATATCACTCTATCTATTATCTATCGATCTCTCTCTCTCTCTATATATATATATATATCACTCTATCTATTATCTATCGATCTCTCTCTCTTCTCTCTATATATATATATATATCACTCTATCTATTATCTATCGATCTCTCTCTCTCTCTCTAATATATATATATATCACTCTATCTATTATCTATCGATCTCTCTCTCTCTCTATATGTATATATATATATCACTCTATCTATTATCTATCGATCTCTCTCTCTATATATATATATATATATATCACTCTATCTATTATCTATCGATCTCTCTCTCTCTCTATATATATATATATCACTCTATCTATTATCTATCGATCTCTCTCTCTCTATATATTATATATATATCACTCTATCTATTATCTATCGATCTCTCTCTCTATATATATATATATATATATATCACTCTATCTATTATCTATCGATCTCTCTCTCTATATATATTTCTATATATATCACTCTATCTATTATCTATCGATCTCTCTCTCTCTATATATATATATATATCACTCTATCTATTATCTATCGATCTCTCTCTCTCTATATATATATATATATATCACTCTATCTATTATCTATCGATCTCTCTCTCTCTCTATATATATATATATATCACTCTATCTATTATCTATCGATCTCTCTCTCTCTATATATATATATATATATCACTCTATCTATTATCTATCGATCTCTCTCTCTATATATATATATATATATATCACTCTATCTATTATCTATCGATCTCTCTCTCTCTATATATATATATATATCACTCTATCTATTATCTATCGATCTCTCTCTCTATATATATATATATATATATATCACTCTATCTATTATCTATCGATCTCTCTCTCTCTATATATATATATATCACTCTATCTATTATTCTATCGATCTCTCTCTCTCTCTATATATATATATATATATCACTCTATCTATTATCTATCGATCTCTCTCTCTCTCTATATATATATATATATCACTCTATCTATTATCTATCGATCTCTCTCTCTCTATATATATATATATATATCACTCTATCTATTATCTATCGATCTCTCTCTCTCTATATATATATATATATCACTCTATCTATTATCTATCGATCTCTCTCTCTCTCTCTCTATATATATATATATCACTCTATCTATTATCTATCGATCTCTCTCTCTATATATATATATATATATATATATCACTCTATCTATTATCTATCGATCTCTCTCTCTCTCTATATATATATATATCACTCTATCTATTATCTCTCTCTCTCTCTCTATATATATATATATATATCACTCTATCTATTATCTATCGATCTCTCTCTCTCTCTCTCTATATATATATATATATCACTCTATCTATTATCTCTCTCTCTCTCTCTCTATATATATATATATATCACTCTATCTATTATCTATCGATCTCTCTCTCTCTCTCTATATATATATATATATCACTCTATCTATTATCTATCGATCTCTCTCTCTCTCTATATATATATATATATATCACTCTATCTATTATCTATCGATCTCTCTCTCTCTCTCTATATATATATATATCACTCTATCTATTATCTATCGATCTCTCTCTCTCTCTCT